>NC_035109.1:328003877-328306907 GCF_002204515.2 Aedes aegypti
TTAGTTCTGTTGGGCTTAAATGAAAGGCACACAACCTGATTCTTCTGAAAAAAAAATCCCTTTAGAGACCCTTACTTTGACAACCTGTTGTTTCGTAACTGGCTATTGTGGTCCTTTTGGAGCACTGGAATGGCCACCGGGAAACCCGTAATATGGGACCACTCAGTTTTAGCACCAAAAGTAGGCGTGCGATGGCTCAATCTCCATGATTTTCAATCCCTGTGACTGCTAGTTCAGTTATAGATAAAAGACCACCGAAATAACCCAGAAATGCCCACCGGAGATACGCGTATTGTGGGACTTTTTAGTGTTTGTACCAAACTAGGCATGCGACAGCTCAATCTTCATGATTTTGATTATCTGAAGATTGTACCTCCGCATGCCTAGTTTTGGTACAAAAACTCAAATACTCAAGGGTATCTCCGGTGGTCATTCCTGAGTTATTTCGATGGTCACAATAAGTCAGAGTGATCATTAACCCTTAAAAGGCGTGAACGACTTTGTTTCACGTTTTTGATCATATCTTTTGACTCAATAGATATCTGGTGGTCTAGTTTTGGTATAAAAACTGAAATGTCCTACAATACGGGTATCTCCGGTGGTCATTCCTGAGTTATTTCGGTGGTCCAGAAGAACCAAAGTAACCATTTATATATATAATTGAACTACAAAAGTCACAGGGATTCAAAATCATGAAAATTGCGTCATTGCATGCCTAGTTTTGGTACAAAAACTGAAATGTCCTACAATAAGGGTATCGCCGGTGGTCATTCTTGGGTTATTTAGGTGGTCCAGAAGAACCAAAGTGGTTATTTATCTATAATTGAACTATCAGAGTCACAAGGACTCAAAATCATGGAGATTGAGCGGTTGCATGCCTTGCCTACTTTTTGTGCTAAAACTTAGAGGTCCTATATTACGGGTTTCCCGGTGTTCATTCCGGTGCTCCAAAAGGACCAGAATAGCCTTCTATTCATGCTTTTGGTAAAATACATCCAAACATACAAAATCGTAAAGAATTGGACACAATTCATTTTTATCCGAGTAATTTCATCGAATTGACCAGATTGGCCACCTTCCGGGACTCCAGGAACCGGTTCCGCATGGACCATACCGGACCGAATTTTTCAGGGGATGTGCGCCGATAATTGGTTCCTTATTGCAGAGAAAAAAATATTCCAACCGATGTGAACCCCTATTCAACAATTTTTTTTTCTATCTTTATTAACGAGATTTTTAGCCCTGGGCTAGTTCATCTCGGGACCAACGGCTTTATTTCCCTTCCGAAGGAAGTCGTCACTAAAATTTTTAGTGACTATCTTGGGGATGGGATTCGATCACAGGTCCTCGGCGTGAGAGGCGTGTGTTGTAACCACTACGTCCCCTCTATTCAACAATATGAGGACGGTTCAGATTACTTGTTTAGTTACGAAACAACAGGTTGTCAAAGTAAGGGTCTCTGAAGGGATTTTTTTTCAGATGTAGCAGGTTCTCGGTGGCCACAAAGACTAAATCCGGATCTCCGGGATGGTTTCCGAAACAAGAAATGTCTGCCTGGCTCCATCCCATTACCCCGAACGCCATTACCCCGAACGCCACTACCCCGAACGCCACTACCCCGAATGGGTCACTACCCCGAAAGCCATTACCCCGAATGGGTCATTACCCCGAACGCCACTACCCCGAATGAGCCATTACCCCGAATAGTATGAGATACAGTACAGTATCTTGTTTTGCGAGCAAAAATGCGTCTCTAATGAAGGCTGGTAATTAATGGCACGTAAAATTCGTCGGTAAAATGTTCATCATATATTTATTCTTTCGAAATATCTTGATGGCAACTATATTCTTCTCATTCTTTCTGAGACAGTGCCTGTTCATCAGCTCAGTGGGCACCTTCGCAATTCAAGGGTTCATTCACAAATTTCATTTCGCCAACAATTGCCATTTATAACACCTACCCACCCCGTCGTACTTTTTTTTTGTATGGAAATTCTACATATTGTGAATGGGCTGTAACATTTTGAGGAAAACCACCCACAAACGTTTTTGCTCCCTTCAGCGTTACGAAATTTGTGAATGGGCTTTAATAAAATAAACCTTTTATTGACTGAAAGGAATTCGAATTCATAACCCTCAATATGGTGTTGCTTAACATATGCGTAATCACCGGTAGTTGGACTTGTTAGTGGTATTCATATTTCAATCTTGTTTTTGAACAAATATTTTTCTTTCTTATGAATATAGGTTGTGTCATAGCATCACGTTGTTACAGTGATCATTCACGTCATAGCTGCAAACATTTCACCAGAAATTTGCCCTTCTTTTTTAAATAGGCTGTTCTTTCACGTTTTTATTGGATAAGCTAGTCACTAATATTTCTATATAGAACAGCTTTTTATAAAGGAATATATCTTGAAGGCATTCACTAAAGTGATTCCTGCTATAATTCTAATCGAAAAATTTTCCTTTCTTTTATCTTTTTGTGTTGAAACAGACAGGTCTCATATGGATTTACTCACCACTTTTCTGCCATCATCATTTCTTCATTGTCTCGAATCAAAAAAATATTTTTATCTTGAATCAAAAAAAATAATGATCCCACAAATCAACAAAAGTTCTAACTGTAGCGTCAATCATAGGCCGCCGATTTTTCTAACATGTACATGTGTACAAGTGCGATAGCGGAACGGTCGTCTATTAGGTTGGTTTTTAGGCGGGTTCCATACAACAACTTTTGCAGCGACTATCTCAGGGTGAACTTCCATTACCATCGTTTACGAAACAAAATCTTTAAGAAGATCTTAATCTTAATGCCCGACACCTATAAAATGAGTAAAGGAAGTGGCTACCGACGTCCAATAAGAGACTTTACTACATCCTAATTTTGTACATATTATAGCTATCCTTCTCATAATAAATTCACCCTTCTTTTCGAAATAGGCTGTTCTTCAGAGCACTACAATGTGGCTGTGTGAATCTTCCCAAAATTAGAGGTCAAAACTTAGTGTGTAAAAATTATTTGCTGAACAATCAGCTGCTTTTTTATCTTTTAGTATTTGAAAAATACATTTTTGAGCCAAACTCGTGAAATACTCAAAAGGAAGCGTACAATTATCTCCCCACTCTCTAACTAGAATATGTCTCAAAATGTTATCCATTCGGGGTAATGGCGTTCGGGGTAGTGTCCCATTCGGGGTAGTGGCGTTCGGGGTAATGACCCATTCGGGGTAATGGCTTTCGGGGTAGTGGCGTTCGGGGTAGTGGCATTCGGGGTAGTGGCGTTCGGGGTAGTGTCATAGAATCGTCTGCCTTTCATTTAAGCCCAACAGAACTAAATTCGGTCAACACCCTAATTTTTGCCAGCCGTTTGAATTTTCGGGTCGAAAACGACCCTAAGTAACAATTTGTAATTTTTTTTTATGGGAGCTTCCCTAGGGCTCATTCAAAACTTTTGTTCCCATAAAAATAAAATTTTCCCCAATAAAATAATTGTCAGAAAATTTCAAGTTGCTAGGTTATTTCGATAAAAAGTTACATTGATTTGAGTTTTGAAATAGGTCGAAAAAGACCCAAGGTCATTACTAAGGTGAAGTGTAGTACTTTTGTCAAGAATTAACTTATAGAAATATTGCGACTACATATTGTGATCACACTCAAAAACTTATTTACTAAAAAATACTCAAAAAAATAATCAAAATAAAAAAGGTAATACTATCTTGAAGAAACTAATAACTGTGTAATAATTGTTCGTATATTATTCAAAATTCAAAGCAATGACGGGTATTTTTAAAATTATATATTTGCTTGCGGAAGTTAAGTGAACATTTATGGACAGAAAAACATTTTTGATGACACCTAAAATTTATGTGATTAAAACATAAGCAAACTCTTTTTTTGTCAATAGACCATAATTCAAAGCGGTAACATGTAGTTTTCGACATCTGCTTGATTTTTGAAGTCCAGTAAACATGTTTCAGAGCAAACAGATATTTGTATAACACTGAAAAATTGTTCTACTGAAAAACCACAAGAACGCTTGTTTTCTTTTTAAACTGTTTTCCTGGAAATTATAATTCAAGGTGATAACATGCAGGTTTTTTTCGATTTTTTTAAAGTAGTGAATATATTCAGACAGAAATAGATATTCCTTGATCGCACTAAACGTAAACCACATTCGGCTATCCACGAAGCATAATCAAAATCCAACTTCTAAATCCTGTCTATTCCTGAATTTGAATTAATGTTTTTTTGCAATGTCAATCGTTGTAGCACAACGTTGAATTTGTGATAAAAATAAGTTAAAAAAAAAGTTGTTGAATGAGCATTTGGTAGATATATTTGTTGCAAAAAGCTTAGAAATGAACATAGTTTCCGGTTCGATTGCTGAGAACACTATAGTTGACAGAGATATGCATGGTTAACCCTCTTAATATGACGCTGCCATTTTACCCTTTGAGAATAATTAAATAGATATTTTTCGATACTTGTGAACCTTTTTTTCGCAGTTTCTGAAAAAAGTCAAGTGTCTGTGTCAATTTTGATTGTTGTTTATCTGGTTTCAGAGATATTCCGAAATACCTTGGAGGACCGACGCATTGCCATACCCCACGTAAATATGTTCAAAAACAGATTTTCTTCCATGTTCGGTTATTCGCTTTTCTAAACAATACTTGTATGAGAGTCTGTTGTGATTTTTATTTTGCAATTTGTAACAATTTTTATGTAATGAGCATTTGAGTTTCTGGTACCACTCTAGTCACAAAAACAATCTTGAAAGCTTTTTTTTTTGGGAAATAAGCTATAAAACTTTTATGATTTTTTTTTCAGAGAATCTTTTAAATGCCTGACATTGTAAGCCCATTTTTTTCTATAAATTGACTTAAAACAAAATGGAGTTCAATAGAATTTCATATAAAAAATGTAAGGGACCGCCCTTATGGAATGTTGAAATATTTTCTATCCCAGTTATCAAGTTATGGAAAAACCATTTCCCAGAATGCCGTTTCCCGGAAACCCTAATTTTCGTAGCGATTAATGCGCAACTATTTAGCAAGATTTCCGCAATATGTTGCAGGGTCCAATCCCGCTGGCTAGGATCTTTTCGCGTTTGAAAATTCTTCTACTTTCGAGGAAATAGATTTCATTTGTCAATGAATCAATAAATAACCAGCACGATCGCTATAAAAAGCAAAGTTAACGCCACCGTAGCTTTGTGTGTTTGACTGAACAGCATTCCAACAGCATGGTGGTGCCTTTGTTTTGATGCGGTGAGTGCCGAAGGATTTACCTTCAATGATCCATTGGCGAAGAATATTCTCAGTTAATCACTGTCTGAGTGCCAATAATAATATTGAGCCGAGAAGCAAGCTCTGCCCCAGTTGGAACTTCATGATATCAATTGAAAAACTACTACAGCATGCTTGGCGTCACAAGCCTTACAAAATTGATAAGAGGGGAGTCGGTCAAATATGTTAAAATTTTGCGTAAAATAATTTGTGGATAATTCAAAGACTCAACAGAATAACCTTAGGTTGAATGAAGGGAAATATCTGATGTTTAATATATGCAGCCTTCTCGCTGAACACTTTTCTGACGGTATAATTCGGAAGAGCGGCAAGTGTTCAAAAAAAAAAAAATTCTCTCTGAATTGGAATTCATGCTGATGGATTTGTTTATCAGTTTGAACATTATTTTTTATTTTCTAATGACATAACTCGACAGAAATTTTCCAATGAAAATATTAACAGTATGGGCAATAATAACTCTACCATAAGAATACGATAATGGACCGGCCGAAAAGTTCCTCACTGACTATGGTACAGAGGTTTAAAATGCCTTGAGATTATTTAAACTTAAAGTAAGTATACAATTGGAAACCTTCCTAAGAAATATGAAATTTCGACAAATGGTCTACATGATTTATAAGACAACTTAACTAAGCTTGCAATGGTTGAACCAAATCCAAACCCGTAAAAATTCTCGATCTAATAAAAAAAATCTAGCCCAACCCTGAATATAGCTCACTAACTGAAAATAGATAGAATCATTGATATAGTCTTTTTTTTTCAAATTATCTATCTATTCTTCTATATAAATAAAAATGGAATTGTGTTTGTATGTCATGAAATGGCTTGAGAACGGGTTATCAAGTTTTGAAAATTCTTTCATAGGTTTGTTCCAGAAGTGTTCCGACGTGTATGTGTATATAAAAAGCTCAGGATATTGAACGGGAAAGTCGAATAAACGGGAATGATCGCAACTGTCTTTTTGTACGGGACGTTTCATGGCGTTTTTCAACAGCCTACTTGATGGCAGGACTAAGTTTGCCGGGACCACTAGTTGCAAATATTTGTTCAGGGGATACGCTGAAAAATGTCTTTTTATTGTGTTACTCAATTAGCCGGTAAAACTGTTTTTGAAATCAGAATATCAAATATGAGAACACAATCTTCTTTATAAATAAAAATGGAGTGGTGTTTGTATGTCACGAAATGGCATGAGAACGGCTCGATGGGTTTGAATGATTCTTTCACAATTGAAATCGTGAAGGGTTGCGACGTGTTAGTGCGTAGATAAAGTTTTAAAATGTTTCTGGAATAGTCCGAAAAACGGGAGAAAACTAATCTGTCATTTTGTATTGGAGATTACAGACCGTTTTTCAACATCCTACTTGATGGCAAGACGAAGTTAGCCGGGACCACTAGTGTTAAATATTTTAATTCATTAGGTCTAGGTGACTTTGCCCGATGCATTTCATAACTAGCATGAACGTCAAAAATCTCATCTATTGCATTCCGGTGGCTATTAACAAAGCATTCTTGATACTTATCACGTTGTTTTCATAGTTCTGATATTAGGTTGGTTGGATTGACTTTATTAACGAGATTTTTAGCCCTGGACTAGTTCATCTCGGGACCTGTTCTGATATTACTTTGCTGTAGAAATAGTGGCCCAAAGTCATCTTTAAGTTCCAAAGTCACGTCAAATGACGGGACTTGATTTGTTTGGTGCCCAAAATGCGTTACGAGATGTTTTATGGTGTGATGAGATTTGTGAACAAACCCCTTAAAGTATTTTTGACGTTAATTATTTTTAATTACTCTTGAATATATTTCCGGGAAATGGGTCATTCGGGGAAATGTCTTTTCAGAAAATGGGGTATCCGGGAAATTGATTCCAGGAAACGTCTTTCCGGAAAATGCTATAGAACCGAGTTGATCATCTCAAAGCGGTTAAAAACTCACTGTTAGGTGGATCACTGAACCACTCTTGCTGGCCACCAAACCGATCGCTTTCCATTTCGATCGATCGATCGATCGATGGGTTTTCGCTTACGGGTGCAGGAACAACACTTCGTATAAGAAGATCCTTCACGTGTTCGGCTGCTAGAGAACTTCATCGCCTCGTCGTTGGCTTAGCTCCACACCTCCCAGCAAGACCCCCATCCACACCGCCCAAGTCTTGCACTTTTTTTCGGTGCCGGAAAACAGCAAAACGAGCACAACAAGTGGCTTCCGATGATAGCGATCGCGTCATGTTGCTTCTTGGTGCCGCTTTTTCCTGGGTATGTTTGAATCGCTGGATCGGTTCGGTGGGAGGGGGACGAGTGCAGCGTGCACTGGGTCTCGGGGTACGGGTATACAAAAATTACAAATTCTTTTGTGTTTTCGAGCATGGCAAATTCTTCCTTTTCTTGCGCGATTCCTAAGCCCAATTTCGGGCTCTTTTCCGTGGTTCTTTTGTTTTCGGATATCTCTTGAGGCTAATTTCGGACCGAATGAAGAGTTCTTTCCGAACAAGAGGACATAGCGAGAGAGCTAGAAGAATCTTCCGTGAGTCAATTTCCCAAAGCTGACGGTGTACTGTGATCGATCGAGGTTCGATCGAGTGGAGTGTGCAGAAGATGAGAGCTCCAAGTTTAGACTCGATGAGGCCGAAAAACGAGTAGCAAGAATGAAAGGTTGTGGCCAGACAAGAGTGCGCAGATTTCGCACGACTGAGTGGCACTGGGACAAGTTGATTGAGGATTCAGAGCGTTCGGAGTGCGATTTAGCAATCTGGAACGGATTCGGAAATAGCCCAAGATATGTGTGCACCCGATTTGAAATAGAGTATGTACTATTTTTTGAAGCAAAATGTATCTGTTAGTCATCAGTAGACGAAGTTGACTCTTTACTCCTGTAGAAAACATTCTATGAACCAGGACAACTTTTAAAGTTGTTAGTCATAAAAATCTTTTATTAAGCTGGATGGAACTATTTCTTTTTCTCGAAAACACATAGATGGTTGGACAGCGCATATTCATATTTAATAGCAAAGATAAAGCCCTCAGAAAACCCTAATCCAAACTCTTACTTTTCATTTTTTTTTCGTATTCATATACGCAGCTACCGAGCATATTCTTCATCACTGAAGGTCGATTTGACCCATATCAAAACAGCGCATTACAATTTCGAACCCACAATTGAAAACTATATTTCAACAGGAAACGGTACTTACTACGAATAAATCACATCAACATTCAACAACGATTACAAAGGGGAGAAAGGTTTGATTCAACCCTACCGTACGCTCTGAAAAGTCACACAGACCTAATTTCCTCAAGGACTTTCCTTTCCCTTCAAAGCAAATCATAAAAAAAGTTCCTAGTTCGAATGAAAAATGGTAACCGGAGAAATGTTGACAAAACAAAGCAAGACCTTGAAGACGTTCACTCCGGGTTCGGAAGCAACTCGGAGATGGTACACGTGTTATTCATTACCCCACGGTTGTTGTAACAAGCCGATTCCTCCACGTTCAGTCCAATCACGTCCAATTGCGTACGGAATGAAAAAAACTGACTATCCAAAAAGCGACGGAGGAGGATCAAAAATTTGCATAAACTTTGCGTAGCCAGTTACGTGCAGCTTGTTACTACGACTGATTGGTATTTGGGCGTGCCGAAGGAGTTTGAATTAGTGTATGCTAATCAGTTTGTTACAGTGAACGGAGGCAAGCTTGACTGGATTTTTGAAGTTTGTCAAAAAACAATAATTTGGTACGCACAGAATATGGATCAGATTTTCCGATGATAATTTATTATCTTGTTCAAGTCGAGTCTAGTACACGACACTGAAGACGGCCTTACAGTTGGGGTCGAAAAACGCGTATCTGTCAAAGAATACAAACTCTAGTGGAATGAAATGGTATACCACTGAATTGGGTTTCTTTACTTATAGATGCAAGATGCGACAGCCTTCTTTCTTCGCTTTATAGAAAGAGACCTTGTTTCTCTTAATGCAGTTTACGATCTCCAGCTTACATACAGAAAATTCGGATATACTGCTCACGATTGGCGGCACCCTTTGCTTCATCGCATGAATCAAACAGTCATATCACATCTCTCCATCAATCAACGTTAACAATTAAATAATTAATCATCACCAATAAAAAAGGTAATGATTCACATGATTTCCCAACCACCCAATTCCGAGCAGTGTTTATCATAACGGTACCGTTGATTTCAGATGAACAAGGACACCGGCCGGCGTCGAAAATCGAAACCGGAATAGCCACCCGGCCAAAGGCCATCAATTATCCGGGCTCAAATATGCACGCGTTATGACTTGTTAATTTTTGTGCCACTTTGCACAATCTTCAAATTAGCAACTGCAACTCAGCACTGCATCATCGGACCCGGAGGAGAAGACGAAGGCCCTGCCCGCCAACTCATTCCGGTTGATTGAATTGAAGTATTGTTGAGATGGTGAAAGAAATGCTGATTGATACACCTAAGATCGTGGTATTATGTGTTTTCAATCCTTGTATTGTAAAAGTATTTTTTTATCCCAAAAAAAATTGGAATCGCATAACATTTTAACCCAGATAGCCGTAGCGGTAAACGCGCAGCTATTCAGCAAGACCAAGCTGAGGGTCGTGGGTTCGAATCCCACCGATAGAGGATCTTTTCGGGTTGTAAATTTTCTCGACCTCCCAAAGCATAGAGTATCTTCGTACCTGCCACACGATATACACATGCAAAAATGGTCATTGGCAAAGTATGCTCTCAGTTAATAAGTGTGGAAGTGCTCATAAGAACACTAAGCTGAGAAGCAGGCAGTGGGAACGTAACGCCAGAAAGAAGAAGAACATTTCAACATACCATAACATTTTTCGCACTAGTTTTTGGCAAGACACCGGATTTCGAAGTTATTCAGATGTTGCTTGGAGATACTTGAATCCCCAAAGAATGATTTTTGGCCAATATTATCCCAACTTACAATTTCAATGTTTTCTGGTTCTTCTTCTTCTTGGCATTACGTCCTCCGGGACAGAGCTTGCTTCTCAGCCTAGTGTTCAATGATCACTTCCACAGTTATTTACTGAGAGATTTCTTTACCAAAGTTGCCATTTTCGCATTCGTGTATCATGTGGCAAGTTCGATGATACTCTATGCCCAAGGAATTCAAGAAAATTTCCTATACGAAAAGATCTTGGACCGACCCAGACACCTCCATGGCTTTGCTTTGTAGTCGTGGACTCTAACCACTGGGCTAAGAAAGGCCCCAATGCCTTTTGGCCTTAGGTATTATTTATCGATGTTTTAGTATGGATGTATTGAATTATAGAGGGTTCATTAAAGCATCTAATTATGATGAAAATACTTTATAACTTAAACCCCTAGAAAACAACCTGTACCTAACTAGGAGTGCTTCTGATAAAACTTCTGGTCAAGTAATTGCAAAAAAAAAAATTATCAGAGAAGTTTACATTGGAATAATTTTTATATTCCATGTAAAATTTAGCGTTGAATCATGCACATTAATGGAATATCAGAATTAAAGCAAATTTATATTACAAATCATGTAAAACTACATCAACTTCGTGTGAATTTATGCGATCCGTCACGCAATCAGTTAGGGTAACGGAAATTTATATTACACACCAAAAAAATCTTAGATTTACACGTAACGTAATATTAGCCTCAATCATGCAAAGCCATTTCTCATGTATTATTCAATGATGGAACCTATAAGCACATCTATTATATACAACATTGTTTCCAAAATCCTTAATATTGAACGCGAAATGTCTTCTCTCGAAGAATGTTGCATGCATGAATGACCAGAAGGCACCAGAATTAAAGCAAATTTGCCTTAAAAGTATTATAATTATATCTCAGGGCTGGCAGCAAAAAGTGGTGCCGAAACAAGTTATTCTAGTGACCAGATTAGATAAATCAATTACTAAAAGTGACTTGAAAGTCAAAACGTAATCAGTTCTAATACAGTTCTACTACACTTGGTCATCCCGAGACATCTCAATCTCAATGTATAATCTGGTTCAAGAATATTTGAGTGCAAATTTGAAGGATTTTGCGCAACGTTTAATAATAACCAAAGCTTGATGACGGATCAATAGGGTCCTAAAGCCCTGTCCCAATTTTAGTGCCAAATGCTTGAGTTTAGGGCAAAAACACATGTTTACTCAATTTTTTAAAGTTTTTCATTGGTTTAAGTCTAAAAAACATTTTTTTCATGTTTCTTTAGATTTTGTCACACCCCTTAGCTTAAACTCAATTTTTAGGTATATTTTGTTTTCCGTGTCCCTTCCGAAATGTCAGTTAGGAACAACCCCAGTGTTAAAACTAAAACCCCTGTGGTGTTTTTGTCGACTATGCGAACGTCAAACATGATTAAAAGTGTCAAGGTTCATTTATGGACCCAATTTTTAAATTAAATTTTAAACATGATATAGCCGTTATTTGAACGGGAAAAATTGCTAAAGCAGTTATAGTAACATGCTTTTTCGTGTTGTTAAATAAAAACAAGATTTCATTTCAAATTTTAGGACCCAATTGGTGAGCTCGTCACTATGAGTGTCGACATAAACTCTAATTCATGAATTATTTATGTTTAACATATTTTTGTTTTCAAAACACCCCTTTCTTTTTATCTTTATTTTTGTAATTAAAAAAAACTTTGAATGGTTCGACACTACAAGTGTAGACTTGCGAAAGGTTCACTTTATTCAACAAACTTTGGATGGTTCGCCACTGTAAGTGTCGGCATAAGAATAAGAGTGTTATATGATGTTCCAGCCAATCGAGTTTTTTGTTTCTTTTCAAATAAGTAAAATATAGTAACACATGCTTTCGTCCTGACAGCTGTAGGAATGTTACATTTAGGTATTTTTTAACAAACTTCGAATGGTTCGTCACTTAAAGTGTCGGCATAATTTTCCTCTACATAGAAATTGTTCATATCAAATGAAAATATTATATTTTCATAAAAGCTTATTTATATTTGACAAATAACTATTTATCATGGTCTAATCACTTTTCAAAGTGAATCCTTTGACCCAACGATCCTCCCCATTAACAAACATCCCACCCAGTAACCTTTGTGGAGATGCAGAGGCAAACACGGTCTCCAAATAGCAAAGGTTACACACTAACATTCCTTTCCCCAATCCCACCTGACTGCAAGGACGTGGCCGGCGCCGTTATTGACCCTGTATAAATAGAGGCACTGAATTATGCACACTGAAGAAGATTATGGCCAATCCCAGCCGAACTTCTAGTTGATTCTTTGTGCATTTTCACTGACTTTGGTCAATCACGGAATAGCAACCATTGATATGTGTAGTCAGTCTAAGCTAAGCTAAGCTAAGTTAAGAATTTAGCAGCTAAATTCAAAGCACACTTTTTTGAGTTGCAATGTCCATTAAAACTGATTTTTTATTTGAGATTCCCAATCTTCTGATTATGAATCCAACAAAATTCTTTGGAAGTTCCATACAGAAAGTTCTTGCCAAATTTGCTAATGATTCTAACTTAATCCTTAGCAGAACTCACACAATATCTTGGAAAGAAAAGGAGACAATTCAAGCAGAATTATACAAGCAATAATTACTGAACCTAAAAATGAAAATCCGGCAGGCATTCTCAAAAAGTCCAACCACCAGCATATTAAATCCAATATTTGACATCAAAATTCTCATAAAATGCTGGGAGATTTTTTTTTCAGAATCCCAAACAGAATTCGCAAAGGATTCTATAAAATATATGTGACAACATAGATAAAAAGGACGAAAACATTACTTTTTTTTGACACCGACTGACAATCGCTCGATTTTACAACAATATTGAAGTTATGGACCCCTGCAATTTTTTTAGACTTGAACCGCGGTTTGAAAAGGTTGTAGTTTTTAGTGATTTAAAATTAAAATGTCCAAGAAGGACCTATATTTGGTTATACAGTATATATGCGATATGTTGTAAGTAAATAAATTGATGTAGAAAATGTCTGTCAAGCATATTGTAGTGGATGTAGAGTACAACTTTGATATGATAAAAGCATGATAGCAAGACAATGTATTGAAATTGCAGTTCAAAAACTCAACTTGTAGAAAAAATATTGAATTTTAATGTCTTGTAATTTTTTCGTAGAAGCTCAAACGTTTTGATGATGATTCAGAAATGAATAGAAAAATTCATTTATGGACGTGTTTCTGAACGTTAAAAAAGTATTCCTAACAAACGCTTTATTTTTGTTATAGGGGAGGTGTACCAGTTTTGGCCCTAAAAGAAATATTGTTTATACATAAATCCAAAGACGTTTGATTACTGTTAATACGTTAAACGAATTATAAAAAATAATTAGAAACTTTGGTTTTGTATTAATAATAGGGGTGGCGAATATTCGCCTCGTTTTTAATTTCCATTCCTGAATTCGATACCTACGATGATTTCTTATGGAGGGTGGCAAACCAAGGTGCAAAGGAGCAAAAATTTCAAGGAAAATAACTTTTTCTATTATTTTTTTAGCTAATTTTGAGGTTTCTAAGAATGTTTCCGTATCATCTTAAAGCAATCTAGCGAACACTAAACAATTGGCGAATACCGGTACACCTTCACTATGTGTATTATTTTTTAGAAACATCTTTGCAAATGCTTTTGTATGAGTTCCAACATTTCTCAGAAATGTTTTGTAAGGACCAACAGTTTTTAACCCATAATTAAAAAGGTAGGTGTACCAATTATGGACATAATTAGAGATGGGCAAAACGGCTCATTTCAGTGAACGGACCCGATCCGGATCACTCATTTTAGTGAACCGGATCTTTTGAACGGTTCAGTGGCTCGCAAAGGAAGAGCGAGCTGATCCGAGCGAAAAAGAAAAAGAACGGTTCACTCCCGCGACATGCGTCGTTTCATTCGTATCGTTCTCTTTCTCATTCTTCATACATTTTCCCCGCAGAAGCTCACGATGCACTCGGCCAATTTCCCCTACCCCAACAAAAAGGAAGAAGCAAAATGTGCTTTGCCATTCAAGTGGGCACTTTTTCTCTCTGTCTTACATCTGCCTGTGTGCAAGTGGGCGGGGCAAATTTGTCTGTCTATGTTGAGAGAGCAGAGCAGCAGACAACTTTGCTTGCATGTGTGACGTGGCGCGCAAAGCAAGGCACGTGTTTTGCGTTATAATAAAGCCGGGAAACGAACGAAAGAAAATAGGGGAAAATAATCGGTTTGTTCTTTTTTCGAGTCACTGTTTGTCTGATCCGTGCTGATCAAATGAACTGACTCTCGCTAAAACGAGCCACGGCTCTCTCCTTATTTTGAGTGATCTAGATCTGTTGCACGGCTCTGATTCTTTTTGTCCATCTGTAGACATAATGGTTCCCTATTTCACTATACTATCACGTTTATTTGTTAATTTGTTTTAAATTTTTTAATCAATTAGAGTGTTTAAGTAGATTAAAATCAAATATATATCTTGATGTCAAAACAAACACAAATATTCGAATTTCGAGAATTCATTTATGACTAATTAGGGAACCAATATTGCAATAACTGGTACACTCTCCATAGGTTCTAAGTTTAATTGAACATATTTGTCTGTGAATATTTGACCTTTCCCCAATTGTACTGAGAACTCCATAATATTCAATGAGCCAGTCAAGTCATGGCTAATACAATTCAAGAGGAACAAACAAAAAACACGGTACCGTTATGGCTCGGTTGTGTCAACAAATTAATCAGCTCATCGAATAATGTGATTTTTCTTCTGACATTTGAACACTGAACGAAATTAACATCTGAATTTGAAAAAAATGTATATTTCTTTTCCATCAAAAATAGCATCGAGAATAGCAAACATCGATAGGAAACAAATCAAGCGGGATCTATTTCTAGAACCGTAAATGGCATCCAGTTAATCCGGTGAATTATGACAACTCAATCTATCAGATCACATCACGGGATGGGGGCTAATCGTCCACTGGACCGGTTTTAAGTCGCATAATCAACGGATCACTCAAACTCAAGAGTTGTGCTCTGCGAAGATTCACGCCTTTCATTACCGGCGACGTCTATCCGAAGGACAAGCTGTAGAAAAATTTACGACTTTTGCGCATAAACTGACCGGCACAATCTTTGTCCGACAACTTGTCGGACTTGTGGTAGAGTGCCAGCTTGCAAGTTTTACAAAGTCATCAATCACTGTATGCTGAACAGATGGTCCCCCTTTGGATGAAGCGGATCGATCGATCGATCGCTCCGCAGACGATTGAATTAGTAACAATTTGCTGCAAACTAATTGCTGGGGTTTTCTAGGGGTGGGGTGACGACCACGCAGCGGTTTAGTTTTCCAAAAAAGTGGCAAAAACCCATATTCCAAACAAGGGTTTAGTTGACAAATATAGTCAAACATCCATCTCTGATAGTTAAGTACTCATACGAAAATTTAGGAATTTAATTGTTTTGTCGAGTTTTGACCATAAATAGGTACACATGTTCAAAAACCCTCAATGTTTGCTTAAAACTCAACGATTTAATCTTCACTTAAACTCGTGCAAATTTAGTTGTCAGCATAAGTTTTTTTTATCTGACTGGTAACTCATTTTCACCTAAATTCAACTCTTTTGGATGCAATTTTTTTTTCATTTGAAAACCGGTGAAACAGCTTAGAGCCCAATTTCCATAATGTATCAAAACTCCAAAGGCAAAAATCTCACGACAGAAGCAACAAACGACTGTGCTGTTTCTATTTCAGCTATGTGCACTAACAGAAAGTTAAAAAAAAGCTCGACTGTGAACGTTTGTTTTTTTCTGCAGATTAGTGCCTTTGAAATCGTTAGTAGGGACACAAGCCGGTCTTAGTGACAGTTTTGTTTGAATTCCGACATGTTTCATTTTAATTCCATTATATTAACAACTATTAGCTTAGGTATGTCAAATAACTATTAAAAAATAGCTTTTTAATATCTTACAATCTCAAATTAAATGGAAAACAGTAATTTTGTTGAAATTTCGTTCCATGAAAACCAAAAAATGGTTATTATACTAGAAACAAGACCTTCAACCCTTAAAAATATTCCACAACACTTGTTATAATCTGACATTGTCAAATATTGAAAATGCGTAATTTTTCCCTATATTTTTAGAATATGAACCACTATGCACCGGTGGCAAGTGTTTAATCGTAGATTTGCCGGCAATCGGCTTGCGCGTCATCTGTTCAAACAACTAGAACAAACTTTGGCCCGTCCATCGTGTAGTGCCAGTACGAAGTCTAGAGTTACTGGCACCGAGTTCAGTTGAACTATGATGGGTTAGGTACGCGTTTATTTGAGGAGGAATGGTGACTCACCGGCAGCAGTAGTGGGGGGGAACTACGCTTGGGCTGCACAATTACTAACACTAAACACAGAAATTGCGGGCTGGAACTAATCACAGCAATTTCAGAACTCAGAGTACCCTAGCGTAGCCAAGGTCAGGATTAAACGCTATGAAATACATAAATCATGGGGAAATCTGGTTTGGTGTCTGTATTCAAGGGCTTGGCTGATAAAATTGTTCTTCTTGGTTTAATTGACGCTTGTGAGATTAAACAAAATGTTGTCTGTGATTAATGTTCGAGTTTTTGTTGTCCGTATCTATCTAAGTCGATTATTTTTTGTATTTATTTTCTTCGTTAATACTTCACAATTTCATTCTCCCTTCGGGATTTTCATGCCAACTGGCACAGATCATGTTTCTCAGCTTGGTATTGTATGAGCACATCCACACTTATTGACTAAAAGCTTTCTTTGCCAATTGATCGTTTTAGCATTAATCTTCTTCTTCTTCTTCTTTCTGGCGTTACATCCTTACTGGGACAGAGCCTGCTTCTCAGCTTAGTGTTCTTATGAGCACTTCTACATTTACTAGCTGAGATCTTTCTTTGCCAAAGTTGCCATTTTCGATACCTACACATATATTTAGGTGGTTAAGAAATCATTAGTGAGTGAATACATACATTTGACCCTGTCAGAGGCATTCGATGAACGATAGTTGCCTAGGATCACATTCTAACCTTTCTGATTACCCAAGCTGAAACGAACACCCATTCCTGACCCGTCATAATTCATCAATCACTCACTTGAACATTCAATAAATTTTCTGCAACTGCCTTTTCACCAGCCATGGCAAAAGGAAACAATACCCAGACCAAACCATGCCACCAATTTGGGCTCGTTGCCAACAAGATTGACACGTCGGAGGTCACACCCAGCCTCTCTCGTTCGTGGATAGGTATGTCATGTCAGTTGTACCCGTTCGAAAGACTCGCAACAGGCAACGAACCTTCTGCATAACTACGGGTTCCCCTGCCCCCCCGTATCTCCCATTCCGATTGGGAAGTGGTACCTAGTAGCCCTTCGACTCTGAAGCGCAACCGTCAAGTTCCATTTTCTGCAGCTAGCCAACTACAGAGTCAGTGTGCAGCAAAAGGTCAACAGCTTTGTCTCCATCGAATTGGGCAGCAGGGGGAATGTGGGGCGGTAGACTTCGGCCGCGACGTGCGAGGAGGATTAATGACCGTCAGATCAAATAAACAGCACCACATACACGAAAGCGGGCAAAAAATCGCGCACAGTGGTCCAGATTGAAATACTCAAGGCGAAAATTACGCATCATTAGTATTTTACATGTTACGGTCAGGATAAGTGTTGAGGAGCAAGTTATAAGATTGCAGATCCTATTTTAGGCATAATCACCATAATTTAGTTTTCTTGGATTTTTTAACGAATTTGCTGTTTCTCGTACATTTTCCCTCAACTTTTATAAAAGAAACAAAACTTGAAGATAATGCCTGTTGTTATTGTGTAACAAGGAAAAGAGAACGTGCAATTTAGTTCTTTGGTCGCTCATACCTCAGAAACTGTCTCCCGAATTTTTAATGTTTTTGAAATCAATTTTCAGGATAATTGAAAAAAAAAACATATGCAAATCAGACAATAAATAACGCATCAATGTGTGAAAAAAAGATCACTCATTTCTATGGATACAATTTTTTTTTTAAAACAAGATGGGTGGATGTTATTTTTGGCAAAGTTGAGAAATAACTCAAAGGCAGTCTAATGACAGGTTTTTTAATTCAGATTTCTTCCACTAGGTTGCGCTGTAAGCATGAAATGTTTTAATTCCAGCTATTTATTTTTAGCCGGGGATTCCAGTGTGATCATAGGATTAAAGTGTGGATCTTGGAATTGTAATGTGGATCGCCTATTTGCCAGTGTGGAACTTGTGGTTCTATGTGAATCCTAGGATTATAGTGTGCGTTCTGGAACTCCAGTGTGAATCCTAGAATTTCAGTGTGAACAATTTGATTATAGCGGTGATCATGAGAATGTAGTATAAATCGTAAAAAAATAGTAAAGATCCTGGAATTGTAGTGTGAATCACAGAATATTAGTATGGATCTAAGGATTCCAGAGTGAATCTCAGAACTGCAGTGTGGATTCTGGTTTTCCAGTGTGGATCCTTGAATTCCAATGGGATACTGATTTCGAGGGTGGATCGCACAGTGCTTCGAACGTATGGCACTTGGGGACAAAAGTCAGAACTCGATGTTTTATGCGGTTTTGCCCTACGAAGCTAAGGTAAAAGTCGTTATACACAAAAAATCTCATTATTGGCATGAATGACACATGTTCCATCAGTAATGGCATAAGTGGCTTATACGCCACGTTTTACATTTGACACCATAGAACAGTGCTCGATTTTGAATAAATGTTTAAAATAAAAACGCATGAAAAAGTACTTGAGTCGTTTGCATAAATGATGTATGTGGTATGCGTAAATGTAAGTGTCTCAATAATCAAATTTTTATAAACATATTAAAGCACGGATTATTTCAACGACTAAAATCAAACCCAATAAAAAAGGTTATATGAAATTTATTTTTATTAGCAATACAATTCATTTACCAGCTATTAATCATCCATAAACATATCAATCGAATCATTATCTTCTTTTCTACAAAGAAAGTTGAAATGTCGTGGGTTTCTGTTTGATGATTATTAGAAACAATTTGATACATAGGCTACGAACGCGAGCTCTTCAGGTTCATTATTGTTGATAAGATATATATATATATATAGGTTTTTCATGAACATTCATTGAACGGTATGAAAGGCCTTCCCATGCCAGCCTTTACAGCCGAATTGCATCGTCAATTTTCTGTTTGCGCGGAAGCAAAATTGGCTGTGCTAATCAATCGGAGTTTTGCTTCACAAAAATATCGTATAATCTTCTATATTTAGCCCATTTTTGGTGTATTTTGCAACAATAAAATTTACTAAACGTATTTAGCTTGTTTTCAAATATCTGGGAGAAAGAATCAGTGCTATAACAACCGTACATGAAATCCACAACATGACTTTTTCGAATACGTGGATTGGCAGAATACCATTGCTTGAACCAATCTTTATTGATGATTGTGACAGCATAACCTAAAAATCATAAAATGACATACAATCGGCAAACATATGCAGCTGGAATCACTTTCAGAATTTGAAAAATACTTCAAGTTTTATTTTAAAGTGGATTTCAGAAAGGTACTTTGAGGTACTTTTTTGTATGGGCTAGAAGAAGATAGGAGTTTTAATTTTCTTCTATATTAAAGAGCTTATTGTTCAGAAGCATCTTTTTCTACGATTTTTAAAATATATCACAGAAAATTAAACGGAATGACTCCTACTTACTAGTTTCAACACGATCCTTAACGGCTTTCACTTTGAAAATGTGATTAGTTTGGGAATAAAGCGAATTAAAAAGGGATTTGATTGACACAAAAACAATGAATTATATATAACGATGAAACAACTTGTCAACACGTGGTGTTTTGGTTTGTTTTGATAAGCGCACGAACTTTCTAGTATCTGTATTACACGCTCAAAACATATGTCAACATCATGGCCTACTTGATTCTTTCGAATATGAAAGTTGATTTTTTGACTTTTGTCCAAGGGACGAAGCACTGTGGATCGTAGGGTTTCAGTACGGATCCTAGGAACGCAGTATGGACTCTGGGATTCCAGCGTGAATGCTGGGATTCCAGTATGGATGCTGGGATTCCAGCGAGGAACTTAGGGTTCCAGTGGCGATCCTGGTGTTACGGTATGGATTCTGGTACTTCAGTATAGATTCTAATATGTTAGCGTTGATCGTGGAATTCCAGTGTAGATCCTAGGATTTCAGTGTGGATTATGGGATACCAATCATCGTACTCAAGTGTGAATCCTGGTTTTCTAGTGTAGTTCTAGAATTCAGTATTGACCAGGGATTTCAGTGTGGATGTTGAGATCCCAGTGTGGATGCTACGATGCTAGGCCAGTGTGAGTTCTGATATTTTAATGTGGTGCCTAGGATTTCAGTATCGATCCTAGGTTTTCAGTGTTAGTCCAGGGAGTCCAGTGTGGATCCTAGAATTTCAATATGAAGCCAATGTGGATTCTGGGATTCCAGTGTCGATACTAGGTTCTCCATGTGGATTCTGGGGCTCCAGTGTGGATTTTGATATTATAGTATGGATCCTGGTATTCCAGCGTTGATTTTGAAATTATAGTGTGGATCATGGAATTCAAGTGTAGATCCTAGAATTTCAGTATGGATCTGGGGTATCCAGTGTGGGTCCTGGGATTGTTGTGTGCATATGTGGAATGTGTGAATCCTAGAACAACAGTTTGTTGCCTGGAACTCCAGTTAGGACCATGGAACTCAAGTGTGAACCATGGGATTCCAGTGTGGATTCGGGGATTCTAGTGTAGGTCTTGGGATTTCAGTATGGAATCTGGATTTCTAGTGTGGATTTCAAGATTCTAGAGTGGATCCTGGGATTCCAGTGAGTAATCCGATATTCCAGTGTGGATGCAGGAATTCCAGTGATGAATCTGGCATTCTAGCGGGAAACGTTAAATGAGAATCCAAGACCTCCTTTGAGACACCTGGGCTTTACGTTGCAATACATTGGGAATCTTACTGGGGAATCCTGAGATTCTTGTCAATGTCTTGTGGAAATCCTTTGGATATTCTGAGAGGATTTGGTGTGAGTTTGAAGGAATCCTGTAAAAGTTGTACGCAAACATTTATAATTCCTGAGAGAATCATATAGAAACACTTTGGGAATCATGTAAGAATCCCGTAAGAGTCATGTGAGAATTCGATGGGAAACTCACACCAAATTCTCTCAGAATATCCAAAGGATTTCCACGCGACATTTTCAAGAATACCAGTAATCCAGTAAGATTCCTTATGTATTGCAATTGAATGCCCAGGAGTCTCATAGGAGGCCTAGGATTTCCATTTAACCTTTCCCACTGGAAGATTCCTCCCTGAAATTCCAACAACCACACTGCAGTATCGGATTACTCACTGGAATCTTAAAATCAACAATTGAAATCCAGGCTCCATATTGAAATCCCAGAACTTGTACTGGAATACAAAAAACTACATTGGAATCTCAGAATCCAAACTGGAATACCAGGAATAACACTGAAATCCCAATATCTACACTGGAAACATAAGGTTGACGCCAAAATACCAAAAATCCCTCTGGAATCCCAGAATCCATACTGGAATCCCAAAATCCAGACAGGAATCCCAACATCAACACTGGAATACCATGATTCAGACTTGAGTTCCAGGAAACACACTGTAGCCCCAGGATCCACACATTCCAGTATCCACACTGCAATCCCAGGACCGTAAATGAATACCCAAGATCCATACTGAAATTCTAGGACCTCCACTGGAATCTCATGATCTACGCTACAATTTTTGCGAAACCTTGAGAGAAAGGTGGGGTAAAGTTCGACCTCAGTGGTATTACTCAAATTTCCAGAAGAACAATAGCAGTTGAAAAGACATAAATACCATAAGTTAACTTTCAACAGTTTCAAAATTGTTTGTCTAAAACGAACTTTTACCCCATCGGTGGGCATTGGCGTAGCGAGGATTTTCTCTGGAGGGGGCCTAGTGGCAGCAAATTCTTGTTTCATGTAAGTAAAGTCGGTCGCAATAATAACGATTTTCACAAATTACAAAACTATTTTTATTTGTTTGCGATTTTGCCGCATATCGCTGAAGATCAGCGTTATTCGTAAATTTCAATTTTCACTACGGAAAATATGTACATACATTAATAGTCCATGGACCGTAGTAAGAAATATCATCAACAATTATTTCAAAGAACTCACGTGGAATATCACTAGTGATTTTTCCACGAACTTTTCTGGGTATTCAGCCAGGATTGCCAAGCAAGGATGCTTTACGCAAATTCTTCACAGAATTTACCACCAATTTCTCCAACGTTGCCTCTGAGTTTCTTTCTAAATTTTCTCTTGCGATTTGTATGTCCAATCGGAAATTCGCAGCAAAAATTATTCGGGAATTCCTGTAAAAAATCTTCGAATGATTCTTCCAGATGTTAAGAGACATTTTATAGATTGATTTTGATATTTCACTAGATATTTTATCAACAATTACACAGGATTCAATTGAGGTAATGTTGGGAAAATGCGGTTTCTCTGATACGTTATCCGCAGATCTAACTGCATTTTTTCCCTCAAAACTCTCCAAGGTTTTCTTTAAATTAAAATTCTCCTAAAAATCATAAAGAGGTTGCTCCTTCGCATTTCAATAAAACTATCTCGAAAAATAGTATTCTAAAATTTCTTTGAAAATTAGTTATCGAAAAACAAATTTACATTTTTAATTGACTACGAAATTTGCTAGCACGAAATACTTTCAACTATTCTTTCAAAAACCCTTCGTTAAAAAACTCAAAAAAAATCGTCAGAAAATTACATTATTTTTTTCCCTGAGATTTCATCATACGATTTTATCAAAAAATTCACCCGTCATGCATCCAAGTATATTTCAGGGATATTTTTTCTTTCGCTAGTGCTATTTCATTTAAGAAATGTTTCGACAGGTTCACTAAAAGTTCTTAAGCTTGAATTTTTTAAGGAACTCTCGCAGATATTTTATTCAATTTCTCGAAATTTTAACGATTTTTTTTTAACCTATAAAAGATTTCTGAAGAAACACCTACAAAAAAAAAAGTTTTGTAAGAACTTCTAGGAAATTTGATAATTTGCTAATTTTCTGTCGGAAAATTTGAGAATTTTCCGTAGAATGTCTGGAACTTCTAAATGAAATTCTTTACAATGCTGAAGCGAATTTCAAAAGATTGTTTCTGTAAAATATGAGTATTTTACATTGGACAATTTTAACAGTGGTGTTAATACAAATGGATTTATAGCTGAAGCTATTAGTATCGAACATCTAAGAAAATTTTCTTGATTCTTGTGGAAACTTTTTTTGGTGGAACTATTTTGATGAATCTGTAGTAGAACATTTTAGGGTATAAAAGTCAAGTCCTTAGAGTACCTTAATCTTTTAACGTCATGCAAAGGATGAAGAAACAACAAAATGTTGAAGCACGTAGGAAAAACAACAGATGGGCAACGAAACAACAAAAATATGTCATGAACAAATTTCTCAAAAAAATTCACTGGAATCTTCTTCAGTAATTCTTGTACAACTCTTGCCTTTGATTTCTGGATTCCTGAGAATTTTGCCAAATAGCATCCTCTTATTCCGCCCTGGAATTTCTCCAGGATTCAATCCCAGAAAATAGATTCTGACAATAATCGCTAAAACAATTTCTCCAAAAATGTTTTGAGGGAAATTATACAATAATTATTTTACGAGTATCTTAATAAATACATGTTGGAATTACAGCAGAAAACTAAACTTCCCAGTTATTTAGCTATTTTTTCTTTACATGATGCTTTACCGCAATACTGATTTTGGAGCCTAAGTATTCCTGGGTGTATTCAACCATTTTTCCCATAATTTCCACCGAAGATTCGAATGCAAATATTGAGGACACATTTCAAATATTTTTTAAGATATTTCTTGTATAATTCTGGAAGTTGAAGCGGAATTATCATAAAATCTATTGACAAATTCGTGACGCAATTTGTGGTGTATTCTGGAAAAAAAAATCTAGATGAACTTCGCATATTTCTAGTAAAATTTTTGGGACATGCATTTGAAGGAATGCAGTGACAATTTTCAGATGGATCTTTACACAGGAGGAATTTCAGTATAAATCGCCATACTTTTGAAAGGTTGAATCATATTTTAAGATTGAATTCGAGAAATTCTGGATTTTTTTTGTGAATATAAAGTATAAATAGAAGAAATGAATGGCCACCTGAAAGAATTCACGTAGAAAATATGAACTAAACTTTAAAAAAATGACCATGAAAAAAAAATGGCACGATTACTGAAGCCTTCCATTAATATTCCCTGAGGAGGTTGTTTATCTATATAATCGTTTTCATAATTGATTTTCTTGGACTTTACTTCTTGGAAAAATGAAAGTAAACAGCTTGAAGATTTTTTATCATTAAGCAATAAGTTTATTCATATGAAATCACTTAAACATTTTTTTCTGGAATAACATTTTTCTCGTAGGTAAATAATTTCCATCCATCTGAATTGAAATTGCTTGAATAAGCATTGAGCCTTATTTTCCACGAAAATTTCCCCTATGTCTGTTATCCACGATCTTTTTTTTCTGAAATTTTGCCAATTGTTTGGAATTATTTTAACGGTCATTATTTACATACATACATACATTTAATTCTTTAGCAAATCTAAAAGAGATTTAGGAAAAATTTAAAACAATACTGTTTGCATTAATCAGAAGTTACGGAATTTGAATTTCCAGCATATTTATGCAGTTTTGTATTTTGTGCAACGGAGATGTCGAACAACTTTGCTTATCTTACAGAACAACAACAACAAGCATGCTCTAATGGTAATTAACCGATCGACAACCAGATGGTTAAACTTTCGATGGCAGCGTGATTCACCGAAGTCAGGACCTTTCAGCTGATGCAGTGTACGACAAGCAAAGTTTTCCCACTATTGTAAAAACATAAATCAGCGTAACTGTTGAAGGGTTTTTAAATAAGAAAGAAACATGCAAATTGATTGAGATTGTTCTTCACAATACAGTCATGTAATATTTTTATTTTTTTATTTTAACATCTTCAACAATTCTTGGAGGGAGGCTGGATGGTTCTGGAGGAGGCCTGGCCCCCTGACCCCCTCGGTTCCTACGCCAATGTCGGTGGAGCAAGTGTTCGAATCTAGTGTTTGTTTGTAGTGTTCAAAATTTTGATGACTTTTCTCACACAATCATGAAAATTTCATTACATTTCAGGATAATAAGAAAATTTTCGGCAATTTACAATTTTTTCCATGAGTTTATATGGTCGGCGTTAAGTCAGAGTGGACCAAGTGACAATTTTCATATTTTAAGAAAAATGGGTTTAAAGTCTTACGCTCTGTAGTTTTTGAACTCGTTTAAATTTTGGTTCAATATTTCTACACATCTTTGTGTCACATAATCCAAACCTCTTAGAGAACAGTTTTCTGATGGACTATGTGTACTTTGTCCACTCTGAATTAAAGATCACCGTTCAGTGAGTTGGTTCACTCTGACTGAACAATTTCTATGGAAATATGAAAATCATTCAATGCTTGCATGGCCAAACTGGGTGCATATCTCTAAGATAAGCAGATTATGAAGACCCTTCGACACCAGTATAGTAAATTCTTCAATAATCCATATCGTCAATACCGAAATCAATGGCATTACAATAGCTTGAAAATTAAGGTTTTGCAGGGTCAGGGTATTGAAGGCCAGAAATATTCAAATATGTGTTCAGTCAGAGTGGTCCAAGTGATGAGTATCGACCAAAATATACTGGTCCAATAAGCGGTTTCTAGCACATTCCCACATACACCATAGAACTACCATGAACTTCTATCGGACTCTGAAATTGAATAAAAAATGCAATAATCAATCAGTTTATTGCTTCTCAACACTTGGTCCACTCTGTCTGCACAGAAATGGTTGCAATTTCTGACCACCCATCTAAATATGGTAAATGGTCAAAAATCAAAATCAAATGCATTGAATTAAGTAATATTTATAAATTTCTATTGATGGATAAGTAGAAGAATCATTCGATGTCAAAAATTTGACAAATCTTTTGAAATGTTTTTCATTTCCTCGCATTCCTCAGCGCGCTGATCATTTTCGCTGATATGGTAATCTGACTGCACACTTTTATCGATTTTTATTGATGGTCCAAATTAAATTTGTTGCATATCTCTCGCAATTTACCGAATTCATCAAATCTGATCAAAGTGAAACTGAGGTAAGGTAATTTCGCATCTAATGAGAGAGTAATCCAATTTTCCCAAATTTTGTACTTGGTCCCCTCTGACTTGACGCCGACCATATATGGGTTGAACTTTTGCCCCACTATGTGCCAACTTCACAAAACCTAGAAAACAACAATCAATGCATAAGACGATTCATTGGATAAAATGTTAGTTTATCTAAAATAAACTTTTGATCAATGCATACATTCCAGCAACTCAATGCTTTTTGGCCACATTTTTATAATATCAAATGATATTTCAAGCAACCTTTTGCTTGACATTCCCGCCAATGTCATTCGACTAAATGTTCTAGATATTTTTTTTTGTTTTTTAGACATGGACAATAATTCGATTAAATGTTCTTTCGACTTAATGTACTTCTACTAAACATCATTCGACCAAGTCCTAAAGCCAGGTTTTAAAGCAAACATTGAGGTTTTTGTACCTGTGCACCTATTTAGGGTCCTACCATAGGAAACCCAATTTTCTCTTACATTCTTCGTTTGATTTTCAACCATCCGATATTGGAAATTAATTCACTACGTTTTTCCACAAATATCATTTTTGCCAGTTTTTTAGCAAGCTGGACCTCTGTGCGGTCGTCACATCCAACGACCGACCTGCGCTAGGCTTCTGCTGCTGCTGCAAATCAAAGCTTCGGACCTCTCTACGCGTGTGCATTTTGCCCGGTGGGACGAAGCCGAAGTGTGAGCGATTGTGTGCTCGGACCGGTCGCGCCAACTCATTCCACATTATTGGTCTTAATTGGGCCAGGGTCAGCCCGAACTTTGGGGCGAACGAGCCATTTCAGCGCGCTCTGGCAGCAGTGGCGCAGACTTTTGCATGCTGTTCAAGTGCGCGAATTTCGCCTTCGCGGTCCGAACCGGCACGGCGAACGATGATGGTGGTTGTGGCGACGGGCTTTTTCGATCTCACCACTGCTAGATGGATCAAGATCTCTTATTGTGCACAGCATGATGCTACACGTGTTCAATGCCGGGCTTGAGACGACCACGAGGTGTCCCAAATTCGTGATCATGCGTCTGGTCGCTTTACAGCGAATCCCCGAAGGTGCTAGAGCGCGGTGATTGTCCATATGACCGTTTATGGGCAGCAAATCTCCTCCGCGAGAGCAGAAAAAAGCCAACACAAAGCCAACGGCGGGCTGACGGTTTTTGCGTGGCTTGCGCCGAGAGATATTTGGCATTCTGCACAAGCAGCCCCTTCGCTTCACGATCAGGGTTTTTCGATATGGCCAGCGTCCGCCCATTTGGTGCCATGGAGCCGGTTTTGAAGTCGGATCGGGGCGGTCGTCTTTACCACAACAAGGTGATAATGTTGGCCCCAAAGTTGGAGAGGTGGACGGTCGCGACCTTTTATTGCAGTCTCAACATGGGGTCCCTGCCTGCTGATGACGTCCGTCCCCTCGTTTGCTGGCAGAGTTGTTTTGCGAGTCACCACGCAAACGAAAGTGAGTGCGCTGGTGATGACCTGAAAACGAATTTGCCCGACGACCACAAGAGTGGCAGTCGAGTTGGGAAGAGAGTGCTTTACAGAAGGCAAATATGGAGCTGGGAGGGTACTCCAATAAGAAAGAAAGAAAGGGTACAACCAACGCCGAAAAACCATATGATTGCGATTGGTGTCACGGGGAGCTTGACACCGAAACTCACAGTGCGCTCGGTGAAGTATCGTATTGGGACGTTCTTCGCTGCTACAGTACCTTTTTCGAGCTATCTGCTCTTATGATTGACATCCTCGCCGGTAATGAGCGTCATCTTTCTTGTATAATTTATTCCGCTGATAAACCTCTCTCCCTGACCCAAATACCCTAGATGTCCGTGCCTTTCATGCATCCACATAAGCTTTTGCAACGAAACAACCTTGATCCACTCAATTAGCCATCATCCCAACGCGCTGCTGAGTCATCGTCCCGACCCGGATTACAACTTCATTTTTCATGCTTACGCACAGAAAGGATTTTCCCTTCCCTCTCGGATGTAGATAAACACCGTCGGGCCTATCTCCCTTCTTCGATTTGAGTGCTTCAAGGTTCCGTTATCTGCGCACACAAAAACAGGAAATGGCAACCCCTCGGCGAATGTCGTCGTCGCATTCGGAGTCACACACGTTGCCAGATTTAAATGTCAAGTTACCCACACGTTTTGGTTCGGTTCTAGTTTTCCCTCACTCCGAGCTCGCTGCGGGTATTGTTGTAATTAAAACTTTATGGGTAGACCCAGTGGAAAGTGGCGCCACCAGATGCCGGCCGGCCTTCTGTCTCTCCCTTCTCTAATGTGTTGATTACAATTAATGATTTCCTCGGTGCGTCTTCCGGTGCGTGTGGTGAGTAATCAATATCAATTAGGTGATGCTTTTCCAGCATACATTGACACACACACAAGAGGGCAAGGATGAATGTTTTCTTTCGAAATGTGGAATCCCTACTTAATTGGGTCCTAGTATTACCATAATGAGACCTTGAACCATGTGATTGTTTGTGATTGCGATGAAATATTTATAGGATACCTTTTTTTTCAGTTCGTATTGCGATTTGCAGACAGGATTATATTCTTTACTTTACTTTATGACTTATTTTTACATAACCAATAGGCGCTGTAAATATCAATACTCGAAGATTCGCTAATTCACTCGATTCATAGCTGCCTCTCTCCATCCTTGGTTCCGGTCCATGTTCTCCAGGTACTGTCACATCTAATCAATCCATATAGCTTGTTATGGTCTACACTTTATTATTTCAACCGACAATCTTACGCCTTGCCCAACTCACTATTTTAGCTGGCTGCCTTCTGAATACTGGGTTAGCTGTAGACTTTTAGACATTTTCCTACGCACCACAAAAAATGGTCTTAAGCACACAGAAGACTTTCAGTTCCTACTAAAGCATAGTTCACGTTTCGTTCCCGTAAAGAACTACCAGTCTTATGAGCCTTTCGTACATTTTACTTGTTCTTCCTAGAAACATCAAACGATGCGCCTCCGTATTTCGTAACCAACGTTATTATAAGCCGTCAGCAAAGATCCAAGGTGCACAATAATAATTACCAGTTCGTACATATCTTTGTCTATCATAACACTGCTGCTTACTGTAGTTTATATATTTGACGCGTTTTCAACTAAGTTAGTATCACCCACGAAGCAAACAATTTGACTTGATGTATTGAAAATCGATATACAAATAGAAGAGTTCACCTTATACATACATACCGATTTGCACGCCACCTTTCACGTTCACACAAAATTGACGAAGGTTTTCAACGTATTCTTAATCAATGCAACGAAAATTAATCAATATTTCAAGATTTTCTCCTCTAGGGTGACCGTATCATAAAGGTTCAATATCAGGACATTTTGCAATTTTCACAATTTTTCTGTGTTAATTCTGAACATGAATCATATTTATAACAGCTGTGATCACATTTTTTTTGAAATTTTTAACGTTGAAGACTTGTAATATGCGATCTCGTTTCTCGATCTCCCAGTTCAGGAAACCCTGCGACAATCTCGCCAACAATTTGCCAATGTTAGAATGTCAAAAACAGCCTAAGAATGCCAAAAGTATATTTCATAAAATCTAAAAAATATACCGTTTTGTCTCATATTCCAAACACTTAAGGCCAACAGTGACTTCAAATGCATCTGATTGGCATAAATAAGCTGATATATGTGAACATTTTAATTTATCCGCAAAGTCTAACTGTTAGCTGTTGGGTGTGCACATAAAATTGTTTGTTTATACTTGTTTAGAATTGTTTTTACGTAAAAGTATGGAACAACAACAAGTATGGATTCAAATGCCGAACACTGTGTTCATTCTGTCTCATATTCCGAACACCTTGATTCAAATTCCGAACAACACGAATAAATCGTATTCAAATGAATAAATTCGCAAATAAATTTATCTAAGCTGGTTCTACTGGTCTCAAACCAGAGAACCATGACTACTCTCGAGGTATAAATTAGATTTGAAGACGGTAAAATTGAATTGCAATTGACTGCTATTCCCTTGTAATTTGATGACATATTTCATTGAAACGTTTCAACCGAACCGCCATACAAAAGTGTTCGGAATATGAGTCTGTTCGGAATTTGAGACAAAACGGTATTTGAAATCGGCTAAAGTCTTTTCGGAGATTAATGAAAGATCAATCAATGAAATGTCGCTTAGATCCTTTGAAAAAAGGTTTCACAAAGACTATTGTTAGAATATAGTTTCACAAAGAAGCCTCCGTTGAGATTTCATTGAGATCTTCACTGATAATTTGCCAAAGATGACGCTAGAAATTAATGAAGTATCCTACCCAAAATTTATCAATTTTTTTGGGAGAGATCAGGCAGAGATCTTCACTGGGAATCGACAGTTTTTTCGTTAAGGATCTTACCAGAAACTCATGGAATGCGAGGTGTCTAGCGGTCGTGCTCTACAGGTATAGTTTTGTAGTTTTGGCCACGCTTTTTATAAATATTAACTCCACAAGCAATCGTACAAGTTTTTTCAATTTATATTTCATTGAATTCCTTAAATATGGCTAAATAATGAGAGAATGGCTCATTGCGATGCATCAAAATATTGCACAAAGATAGGAAACAGTTCAATCACAGACAAACAGATGTCACACTCTCATTGTTGTCCATCAACCACCTTTTTAACGGTGAATTCAAATACATATATGGTAGGTGGCCAATCTACCACCCGCAGCACTCGCATCGGTTTTGTTCGTGTTTGACGTTTACACACTACCGCCATCTGTTCGCCCGTTGGCCAAACACACCGATTTCAGCATTGGGCGTACATGTCCTCGTGACTATGATTTTGATCGAGATTTGTTCTAAGTGTTACGTCTGCTTGTCTGTGGTTTAATGTTCCCATGATTGGTACTATCTGTGCCGCAACTAGTTTCGGAGATCTTTTTCATTTCGATAGCGATAGAATTCTGTGAAAATTCATGAAATTGAGAGCTTGTGTTTTAGTATAAGCCCAAAGAATTCTACTAAAAACATCAGAATATTCTACATCTACGGAACCTGAAAGGTGTTATTGTACAGTATAAAACGTATCCCAAACTTTCTATGCAGCTGATGTCGGTTTCTGTACTACATAACACAACATGGATTTTAGGATAGAAATAACTTTGACATTTCACGATGTTCGCTAAGTAGGAAAAAGCATGACATAACTTGAAATATGAAAAATAAATCAGGACACCTCAAAAGAAGTCCAGAATCAGGACATGTCCTGATCAATCAGGACGGATAGTAATCCTATTCTCCTCCAATGTTTCTACATGAGAATTGAAACGTACGCCTTATTGGTATAGAATTATTATTTTTGCAATACGGCGGGCTGATTAGATTCCATCGTCCGATAAATAAATGCCAATAAATGAGCTAATTTGTTGAAGTTACATTGTTTTATCAAATGAATTTTATGCACCAACCGAGAATTCCACCAGCTTTTTGCTAACACAAGAATCCATCATAGGGTGGCTGGTCCGCGAATCCCTAGGGGTTTCGAATCTATAATTAGGATTATAGATGAGATTTTTACTGATATCTGTTCTTTTTTTTCTGTTCGGAACATCAACCACTGCGACCAATATTTGATCTATTGTAGTATATCCCGTGTCCTTTGTTTAGTGCATGTCGTGTTACCTTATCACTATTGAGAATTGATAAAGTATTCGGTTTTCTTACAGTTGTAATTCCTAACTTGATCGCAAGAAAGAATTCTAATTGAAAGGTTTCGCTATTTATACCCTTTGAAGAATGTGGTGAGTACACTCTCCACAGGCGCGCCCCTTTATAAGTCAAAATCGGATCCCTTGATAAAACCAAGAAATTACACCGATATTGTCCATGCATCAGAATCCTAGTCCTTACCTCTTCAAACTGGAGAAATAAAATAAATAAAAGATTAGAAAACAAATTGTTGTATTCGACTCATTTTTCTCCTTGTCTGAAGATATTTCTCGGCAACTGGGAAAACCGAGACTTGTCACTTTCAACCAGGTTTAAAAATGTAATAAGGACTAAAAAAATGTTTTTTTGATTACTATAACAACCTCTTCTCTTCGTTTAAAGCAGCCAGGACTAGGGTTCACTGGTAGATCTTTACCCCATAACTCACCACGAAAAGGTGATCTACCCGCGTTATGGGTAATCTGATATACTGATATCTGTAGAAGTGATTATTAAAATATTTCTGCGAAGATTCTTCGTGGATATCTGACAAGAATTTAAATAAATCCATACGACGTTTTCAACGAGTTGTTCCAATGAAAGTTTGTTTGCTCCTAAAAAGCTTATAACCCAGCTCCTTAAAATATTCAGTTTTCTTTGAGAAATTTATTGACCTGATCCTTATTATAAGAACATCGCAGATTTTGGTGTAACCCTTGGGAGATACGAATAAAATTTTAAAATATTATTAAAATCTTTTGGGATGGTTCTCGAAAAAATCTTCATAAATCATACTTCTGGGAAAACCATCCATACATTGCTGGCGGGAATTTTTGTTGGAATGTTATAAATGTATTCAGTATTGGCAAAAACCTTTCCAGATTTTTCTTGTCGGCGAAATTCTTTGAGGACTTAGTGGACTTAGTTAATGAAAATATCAATTTTAAGGCTAAGTAGCCCGTCATTTGTTTTGGAAACAATGATGACATTTTACTTGCATTTCAAAGTGATAATACTCAGCCTTGATAGTTTATATTGACTTGAAAAAGTATCACTGTACACGCTAACATGCATAAAGTATGCTGATACTTTTTCAGGTCATCCTGTTCAGGATTCCAACAGAATCCTGTTCAGGATTCCAACGGAATCCTGCCCAAGTTTCCGACAGTATCCTGTTCAGAATTCCGACAGCATCCTGTTCAGAATTCCGACAGAATTCTGTTCAGAATTCCGACAGAATCCTATTCAGGATTCTGACAGAATTCCGACTGAATCCTGCTCAGGATTCCGACCGAATCCTGCTCTAGGTTCTGTCAGAATCCTGCTCAGGATTCCAACAGAATCCTGTTCAGGATTCCAACAGAATCCTGTTCAGGATTCCAACAGAATCCTGTTCAGGATTCCAACAGAATCCTGTTCAGGATTCCAATAGAATCCTGTTCAGGATTCCAATAGAATCCTGTTCAGGATTCCAATAGAATCCTGTTCAGGATTCCAACAGAATCCTGTTCAGGATTCCAACAGAATCCTGTTCAGGATTCCAACAGAATCCTGTTCAGGATTCCAACAGAATCCTGTTCAGGATTCCAACAGAATCCTGTTCAGGATTCCAACAGAATCCTGTTCAGGATTCCAACAGAATCCTGTTCAGGATTCCAACAGAATCCTGTTCAGGATTCCAACAGAATCCTGTTCAGGATTCCAACAGAATCCTGTTCAGGATTCCAACAGAATCCTGTTCAGGATTCCAACAGAATCCTGTTCAGGATTCCAACAGAATCCTGCCTAGGATTCCGACAGAATCCTGCCTAAGATTCCGACAGAATCCTGCCCAGGATTCCGACAGAATCCTGCCCAGGATTCCGACAGAATCCTGCCCAGGATTCCGACAGAATCCTGCCCAGTATTCCGACAGAACCCTGTTCAGAATTCCGACAGAATCCTATTCAGGATTCTGACAGGATTCCGACTGAATCCTGCTCAGGATTCCGACCGAATCCTGCTCTAGGTTCTGTCAGAATCCTGCTCAGGATTCCAACAGAATCCTGCTCAGGCTTCCTACAGAATCCTGCTCAGGTTGCCGACAGAATCCAGCTCAGGGTTCCGGCAGAATCTCCCTCAGGATTCAATCCTGTTCAGGATTCCAACAGAATCCTGTTCAGGATTCCAACAGAATCCTGTTCAGGATTCCAACAGAATGCTGTTCAGGATTCCAACAGAATCCTGTTCAGGATTCCAATAGAATCTTGTTCAGGATTCCAATAGAATCCTGTTCAGGATTCCAATAGAATCCTGTTCAAGATTCCAACAGAATCCTGTTCAGGATTCCAACAGAATCCTGTTCAGGATTCCAACAGAATCCTGTTCAGGATTCCAACAGAATCCTGTTCAGGATTCCAACAGAATCCTGTTCAGTATTCCAACAGAATCCTGTTCAGGATTCCAACAGAATCCTGTTCAGGATTCCAACAGAATCCTGTTCAGGATTCCAACAGAATCCTGTTCAGGATTCCAACAGAATCCTGTTCAGGATTCCAACAGAATCCTGTTCAGGATTCCAACAGAATCCTGTTCAGGATTCCAACAGAATCCTGTTCAGGATTCCAACAGAATCCTGTTCAGGATTCCAACAGAATCCTGTTCAGGATTCCAACAGAATCCTGCCCAGGATTCCGACAGAATCCTGCCCAGGATTCCGACAGAATCCTGCCCAGGATTCCGACAGAATCCTGCCCAGGATTCCGACAGAATCCTGCCCAGGATTCCGACAGAATCCTGCCCAGGATTCCGACAGAATCCTGCCCAGGATTCCGACAGAATCCTGCCCAGGATTCCGACAGAATCCTGCCCAGGATTCCGACAGAATCCTGCCCAGGATTCCGACAGAATCCTGCCCAGGATTCCGACAGAATCCTGCCCAGGATTCCGACAGAATCCTGCCCAGGATTCCGACAGAATCCTGCCCAGAATTCCGACAGAACCCTGTTCCGACAGAATCCAGCCCAGGATTCCGACAGAATCCTGCCCAGGATTCCGACAGAATCCTGCCCAAAATTCCGACAGAATCCTGCCCAGGATTCCGACAGAATCCTGCCCAGGATTCCGACAGAATCCTGCCCAGGATTCCTACAGAATCCTGCCCAGGATTCCGACAGAATCCTGCCCAGGATTCCGACAGAATCCTGCCCAGGATTCCGACAGAATCCTGCCCAGAATTCCGACAGAATCCTGCCTAGGATTCTGACAGGATTCCGACTGAATCCTGCTCAGGATTCCGACCGAATCCTGCTTTAGGTTCTGTCAGAATCCTGCTCAGGATTCCAACAGAATCCTGCTCAGGCTTCGTACAGAATCCTGCTCAGGCTTCGTACAGAATCCTGCTCAGGATTACAACAGAATCCTGCTCAGGTTTCCGACAGAATCCTGCTCAGGATTCCGGCGGAATCTCGCTCAGGATTCAATCTTGTTCAGGATTCCAACAGAATCCTGTTCAGGATTCCGACAGAATCCTGTTCAGGATTCCGACAGAATCCTGTTCAGGATTCCGACTTACTCCTGCTCAGAATTCCGAATGATTCCTGTTTGGGATTCCGACAGAATCCTGCTCAAGATTACAACAGAATCCTGCTCAGGTTTCCGACAGAATCCTGCTCAGGATTCCGGCAGAATCTCGCTCAGGATTCAAACAAAATCTTCCTCAGGATTCCGATAGAATCCTGCTCAGGATTCCGATAGAATCCAGCTCAGGATTCCGACAGAATCCTATTCAGGATTTCAGCACAATCCTGTTCAGGATTCCAACAGAATCCTGTTCAGGATTCCAACAGAATCCGACAGAACTCTGTTCAGGATTCCGGCAGATTCCTGTTCAGGATTCCGACAAAGTTTATTTCAGGAATCCGACAGAACTCTGTTAAGGATTCCGGCAGACTCCTGTTCAGGATGCCGGCCAAATCCTGTTTAGGATTCCGACAGGATTTTGTTCAGGTTTCCGACAGAATCTCGCTCAGGATACAAACAGAATCCTACTCAGGATTCCGACGGATTTCGAAAGAATTCTGTTCAGCATTTCGACAAAATCCAGTTCAGGATCCTGTTAAGGATTTTTACAGAAACAGTTTCAGGATTACAACAAAATCTTGAAGGATTCCGACAGAGCCCCATATGACTCCGACAGAACTTTGCAGGATTCCGACAGAATCTTATTCAGAATTCTTGAAGAATCTTGTTTAGATTTCCGACAAGATCTGTTCGAATGCTGATTGTAATTCTGATTCTGTTGGAATCCTTAATCCTGAACAGGACTCTATTTGAGATCTTCCAGAATACTGTAAAGAGATCTGTTGAACAGGATCCTGTCGGAAATTTGAACAAGATTATTTTAGAATTCTGAGCAAGATTCTGTCCGAATCCTACAGAATTCTGTCGGAATCCTACAGGATTCTGTCGGATTACTACAGGACTGTATTAGAATCCTTCAAGGTTCTGTTGGAATCCTGAAACTAATTCTGTGAGAATCCCTAACAGGATTCTGTCAAAATCCTGAACTAGATCCTGTTGAAACGCTGAACAGGATTCTTTCGAAATCCTGAACAGGATTCTGTCGGAATTCTGAACAGGAATCTGTCGGAATATTGAACAGGATTCTCTTGGAATCATGAACAGTATCTGAAAGTATCCTCAACAGGATTCTCCTGGAATCCAAACCAGAATTGTTCCAGCATTCTGAACAGGATTCTGCCAGATTCTTGAACAGAATTCGGTCGGAGTCTTGAACAGGATTCTGTAGGAAAGCTGGATAGGATTCTTTCGAGATTCTGAGCTGGATTATCTGGATTCTTTTTTAATTTGGTTCATTACATTAGAATTCAAGAAAAATAGACTGGATTTTTTGTAAATCCTGTACCATATTCTGTTGGACTTCTGTAGGATTCAGAACCATAAGCAGTTTTCTGTTAGAATCCTTAACGATAGTTTAGGTATTATTTTTTCTGAACCATAAATAGAATTCGGACGGAATCTTGAGCTGGATTGTGTAGAAATTCTATTGGAACTCTGAACAGGATTGGATTTGGATAAATTTTCTGACTTGAACTTTCAACTCGTTACCGAGTCAAGGAAAGGGATCCATAAGGGCCATACTAAGTGCCAATAGTCGTAAAGTGTTTCGACATGCCAACTGTCAATGTCATGGAGCACCGTACGTCACTACTAGCTTCGAAGAACACGATATCCACAGCATTTAGTTTATCAAAAACCTATTCCTTTCCGTTGGTGTATCGTTCGCTTCGCTTTAAAGGCTGGGCACGACTTCACCTTCTCACATATCACATAAACTGCAAACTGCAACTTTATAGCTCCTATCGTGCCTACATTTTACGTTCCTGCTTGCCTTCGCGCTATCCGTCGTCGTCGTCGTCATCGTTGGATAGTTGCTGCCATCCATCCACTTTGCACTTCACCGTATCGCGATTTTTTTTCGCCTGTGCTCTGTTTATGTTTGTATACTTTATGCTACATTAAACTGTTGTTATTTTACTCCTGTTCCATCGCGCGAACGACAACGCCGTTCGATCTCGTTTCACTCAACTTACACAGTCAGTGCTCACATTCATGTTGCCAACGGGCATACAAACATATACCTAGTAGTAGAGAGTTGAAATGTTTTCGATTTCATTTCTTTTGCTGCATTGTGGCATTGGCACTCACTTTGACGAGCGATGCATTTGCATTTTTTTTGTTTTTGTTTACTATTCCAACGTCGTTTCGATTGCACTATGTGCCGGTTGGATTTTTACGTTTTTGTTTCCAATGATTTGACATTGTAAACTGATTTTGACAGAAATCTTCAGAAACAAAAATCTGATAATATTAAATAGCTCAGTTGGTAAAAGAGCCATCTCAGAACATCAACGATCTGGTTTCAAATCCCACAGCTTGAGAACATTTTTCCACTAGAATTATTTAACCAAAAAACTTTTCAACCCATCAAAATTGGTTCCAAATACCATGATGGCACCCAATTTGCCTTGCCATGACTACAATCATGCTACCGAGTTGAAATAAATATATGACCCTGCATTTTTTTTTTCGGGACTTCTATTTCAAATTATACACGAAAGGTGCTGATAATTGCATTCACCGAGTCGGTTCTTGGTCGACGTTCATACGTTGTCATCACCAGCGCTTGCCGGTATGATAAGACGAGACATGCAACTGCGTTGTACCGTGCATCGATGGTGGCTTTCAAGGGGAAAGTGAGTTGTTGGGTTCGGTAGCAAAGCGGGAACCAGAGGAGGACTGATAAATGCAATGTGCGCGGCTGTCTAAATATGCAGCCATGTGATAGATAGTGGAGGAATGAGTATGGTTTTTAGAGAATTGAAATTTGGGACTGAAATAATTTGGTAGAACTTGTTGAATTTCGCTAAAATATTTTGTAAGATTTGAAGATTTTAGGAAATTTCACAAAATTCAAACAGAATAATTGAAATAAGATAGATTTTTGCCAAAAACAATATCAACTTAAAATCCATGCAAAATTTACTGAGTCGTTTAAACTAAATTTTGCTGAGCGGAAATTTATTGTTCAGGATTCGAACAGAATACCGTTCAGGATTCGAACAGAATCCTGTTCGGGATTCGAACAGAATCCTGTTCGGGATTCGAACAGAATCCTGTTCGGGATTCGAACAGAATCCTGTTCGGGATTCGAACAGAATCCTATTCGGGATTCGAACAGAATCCTGTTCGGGATTCGAACAGAATCCTGTTCGGGATTCGAACAGAATCCTGTTCAGGATTCGAACAGAATCCTGTTCAGGATTCGAACAGAATCCTATTCGGGATTCGAACAGAATCCTATTCGGGATTCGAACAGAATCCTATTCGGGATTCGAACAGAATCCTGTTCGGGATTCGAACAGAATCCTGTTCAGGATTCGAACAGAATCCTGTTCAGGATTCGAACAGAATCCTGTTCAGGATTCGAACAGAATCCTGTTCAGGATTCGAACAGAATCCTGTTCAGGATTCGAACAGAATCCTGTTCAGGATTCGAACAGAATCCTGTTCAGGATTCGAACAGAATCCTGTTCAGGATTCGAACAGAATCCTGTTCAGGATTCGAACAGAATCCTGTTCAGGATTCGAACAGAATCCTATTCGGGATTCGAACAGAATCCTATTCGGGATTCGAACAGAATCCTATTCGGGATTCGAACAGAATCCTATTCGGGATTCGAACAGAATCCTGTTCGGGATTCGAACAGAATCCTGTTCGGGATTCGAACAGAATCCTATTCGGGATTCGAACAGAATCCTATTCGGGATTCGAACAGAATCCTGTTCGGGATTCGAACAGAATCCTGTTCAGGATTCGAACAGAATCCTGTTCAGGATTCGAACAGAATCCTGTTCAGGATTCGAACAGAATCCTGTTCAGGATTCGAACAGAATCCTGTTCAGGATTCGAACAGAATCCTGTTCAGGATTCGAACAGAATCCTGTTCGGGATTCGAACAGAATCCTGTTCAGGATTCGAACAGAATCCTGTTCAGGATTTGAGCAGAATCCTGTTCAGGAATCGAACAGAATCCTGTTCAGGATTCGAACAGAATCCTGTTCAGGATTCGAACAGAATCCTGTTCAGGATTCGAACAGAATCCTGTTCAGGATTCGAACAGAATCCTGTTCAGGATTCGAACAGAATCCTGTTCAGGATTCGAACAGAATCCTGTTTGGAATTCGAACAGAATCCTGTTCAGGATTCGAACAGAATCCTGTTCAGGATTCGAACAGAATCCTGTTCGGGATTCGAACAGAATCCTGTTCAGGATTCGAACAGAATCCTGTTCAGGATTCGAACAGAATCCTGTTCAGGATTCGAACAGAATCCTGTTCAGGATTCGAACAGAATCCTGTTCAGGATTCGAACAGAATCCTGTTCAGGATTCGAACAGAATCCTGTTCAGGATTCGAACAGAATCCTGTTCAGGATTCGAACAGAATCCTGTTCAGGATTCGAACAGAATCCTGTTCAGGATTCGAACAGAATCCTGTTCAGGATTCGAACAGAATCCTGTTCAGGATTCGAACAGAATCCTGTTCAGGATTCGAACAGAATCCTGTTCAGGATTCGAACAGAATCCTGTTCAGGATTCGAACAGAATCCTGTTCAGGATTCGAACAGAATCCTGTTCAGGATTCGAACAGAATCCTGTTCAGGATTCGAACAAAATCCTGTTCAGGATTCGAACAGAATCCTGTTCAGGATTCGAACAGAATCCTGTTCAGGATTCGAACAAAATCCTGTTCAGGATTCGAACAGAATCCTGTTCAGGATTCGAACAAAAAGCCTGCTCAGGATTCGAACAGATTCCTGATCAAGATTCGAAAAGAATCCTGCTCAGAATTCGAACAGAATTCTGTTAAGGATTAGAACAGAATCCAGTTCAGGATTCGATCAGAAGCCTGTTCAGGATTCAATCAGAAGCCTGTTCAGGATTCGAAAAAAAAAAATAAAAAATTTTATTCAGGATATCGCCAGAGTGATAGCATCTTGTTACCTTTACTCCATGTTTTTAATAAATAATAATTCAACACATTCTAAATGCTCACACACAGCTGAACACACATCGTCGTTTTCGAGATACCAAATCCACTTCACAGAATCAGCATCGCTCCGCTAGTTTGTCGGCTGTATACATCTATTTGATTTAGTGAACATAAATACCCCTACGGGCGGATGTCTTGCCGGTACGGCTCAGTATGATGATGATTATGATGCTGCGGGATCGCTGCATATGAGAAAGCAGCCGGAGTGGAAGATGCTCGAATGAAGAAGTAGAAATGCGATGAATTGTCGTGCCATGCGATTCACCTCTAGGGCAGACACTACACGCATAAACTGCGAGGGATACGACCACGCATCACGTATAATAAAGTGGAGTGGAAGCTAGGTTGAAGCCATCTTTATTGATCTAGGTTAGGAACTAACAAAAGTTGCCACCGTAAATAGAGTTGTGGTGTTTTCCTGTGGAATGGAACTTTGTGCGTATGATGGTTAACAGGTATCACGAATGTGATTTTTTCCGTTTGACTAAGCGGTTTTCCATGATTATACTCAGGAAACCGAATGTACAATTATCAAGAGCCCTTTTTCGTTTATTTTTATTAAATTTCTTTACAAGTACGAATTTCAAAATATCATTCCTGTCTCATATTTAGGTGTGCAACGATTTTTGCCTACAATTATTAATAATTTTATTCGACTTTTGCTCCAACGTTTCAACCTTGGATATTCTATGTAACTCATTAGTACTATACCAGGAAAGACTCTTTAGAATCATTTTATTTTGAATCCTCTGCAGAACTTTCGTCCTGGTATTAAAACAGCTAGTCCATATTGGTACAGCATACAACATTTGTTTGAAGATCAAAAGACCGTTCCTAAGACAAAGATTTGATTGTATGTTAATAAGTATATAAAGACATTTTACGTATTCAATACATGTTTGTCGTAAGTTTTTTTTTATTTTACAGCTAAGCTTTCATGCCAAACACTGTCGAATGCTTTTTCTATGTCTAGAAGAGCAAGACCAGTACAATAGCCTTCTGATTCGTTGGAACGAATCAAATTTGTTAGACGTAAAAGTTGATGAGTGGTCGAATGTCCATGCCGGACTCCAAACTGTTCATTGGCAAATATTGATTTTTTGTTGTTGTGGACCATCATTCTGTTCAAATATTACCTTTTCAAAAAGTTTACTGATGGCGGGATTCCGCAATTTCATTTCCCTAAGAGTATGGTTACAAGTTGCAATCATGCTGACATTTCTAAAATGCACCAAACCAACTCGCCACAATAACCGTTTCCCGAACTGACACACTTTGTAGCCAAATGTATTTCTTTGTACCTAAAACTGTAATCCAACAAATCCCAGCGCACATTATTTATAAAATGCACACCACAAATATAACAAACAATCTCATTCGTCTAACCGCGTGTCCCATCGGTCGCCATCGTCGTTGTCGTCGTCGTCGGCAAAACCGAGTCCGGCAAATCAGGCTGCAACAAATATAAAACGAAAAAAAAATTCGCAAAACAAGAGCAACAAATCAACACCGGAAAGTGCAACGACTTCAAATTTCAAATCACACGGCGACAACGGCGACGGCGACGACTACGACCACGACTATGACGATGACGACGCCACGCGAATCGTTGATGTTGTTTCCCATCAGATCCCTCCGCGCCTCCAACCCGTCGCGATCATCGCATCACCATCCAAGTCCATTTCAAGTGCAAAAGCCAGTGATGCAGAAATACGGTGATCAATCCACCTAGCTGGTGAATGATCACTTGCTTTTCTGGTTGTTTTGTTGTTGCGGTATAATTCCCCCCAATTTACCATGATAACTTTAAATTACTTTTTGTTAAATTTTCGGATAATTTTAGCCAACATTTCTGACTATGTACAATATTTTGCAATTGTTTTTGTTTTCTGATGATATTTAAGTAGCACTGAAAATGCATCATAGGACCATCGAGTAAGCCATGAAAATCAACTTTTACTATGGTTCTCTAACTAGATATCGAGATACGAAATATCGAGTAGGTAGAGTTCACTGTATTATGTTGAGCGATTTCACCTGATACATAACTTTGAATTTCATGCCGATTGGTCATAGGGAAACAAAGTTACAGCATGCCAAAGTTGAGCATGTTTTATGAAAATCGGCTTTCATTACTATTATTCTGCACATATCTGTAACTATCTGAAGTTGATCGTTTTGTATGGGAAAACTGCTTTTACGCATTTTTTATGTTCGATACTAAAAATCAAATTTTCTATTTTATTCTACTCAAAGTGCTCGCACAGCCGATATTGTAGAGTATCCTGGAAATACCGAGATATCTCCCATTATTTTCTTGTCAGCATTAATATTTGCAGCATATCCGTGATATGGTACAAATATTAAAATGGGCAGGCCCACTGTGCAGACTTGGGTTTGAAGGTAATTCAAATACATTACGGCTATCAAATTATCCACGTATAAATGATGTAATGAACGCATATATTTGAATTCTTAATTGAAGAAACGGGGGCAACCGTACCAACTTTTTCATTTCAGGGAGGTAGATAAAATCGTTGGGAGTGGCGTTGCCAAGAGGGTTCATGCACACCCCATGTGTTGATTCTCCTTTTATTGGGATGGGACACAGGTATTTCTCCCTTATGCCCTGGCTCAAAAGCCTTGGCGTAAGCGCATTTTCTCGCTCTCTGGAAAGACATGAAGACCCACCCATAACGCAATAGTTTTGAATAAATAATGAAAAATCAATCGACTCCAGCTCTCGATTAAAAAAACACCTTTATAGAGTATATCTAAACAAGCTCACCAAATTATCCAAGTCGATTTTGCTATCCAAAGGGGTGACTTCCAGTTTCCTTCACAAGTGGTACCGTTTGAATAGCAATCAGGAATAGAAGTACATTACAACTTTTCTTTGCTTCTTCTAGAATTATTGTTTGGCAAATGTTCACCTTCAACACAATTATGATTTGAATTCTTTCCGGGCAGCACTACACAATTCTTCTAAACATGAAAATAAATACTAATTTGGATTTTCACTTCCTCCAGCCGAAACGATATATCGTCGTGCAATTTGATTTTTTTTCACGATACACTAATCGATCTAGTACAAAGGCGCAGGCGAATTGAAAATTTGTTCTTGCACCAACCGATTTGCAAACTCATCAGCCGAATTGAAAATATACGTGAAGAGAAGCAAAATCGTGGCCTCGATACTATAATTCAAGTTTTTGGCAATCACTACACGGAAATATGTCTAATTTTTTTGACGATGTCTAGAGTAAAACTCTTTTTTCAATTCCTTAATTGACAAGCTTCTGGAATCCTGCTTTGAATAACTGTATGAATTCACGTGAATCCCTCGTGAGATTCCTTTCCAAAAAAATTAAGTTGAATATTGTAATGCACTGCAATTAATAACTAATCAATACATTCGCCCAAAAGAAACGCCCAAATCCTTTTATTCATGAAAGATATTCTTCCAAAAGCCGCCTATGGAAAAAAAACTGTAAATGTCAAAAAGTTTGTGATGATCTTACAAAAGCTCCTCGCAGACAACTTCTGTTTCCTTTTTTCAAAGAATTTTGAAAGAAAATCATATAAAATTCCTAAAAAATGATCTCAAATTCTTTCAGGATTTCTTCCGCAAAATATTTCAAATCGTCTTACAGTAGTCCTTACAGTATTCAGTAACAGTGAACAGAAACAGTGATTTGACAAAAAATAAATCATGGATTTTGACTGAAGCTCCTTCTTCAGTTCATCCAATAGTTCCACTTAAATACTTCAAGAAATTCTTCCCAGGAAGTTTCTGAGAACTTTTTTTTTTTTTTTTTTTTTTTTTTTTTTTTTTTTTTTTTTTTTTTTTTTTTTTTTTTTTTTTTTTTTTAAGGCACTCCGTGCTCGTGGCCACTGCTGTGCCGGAATCAGTTTAATCTGTATCTTCGTTACCGATACAGTTCTATTTTTAACTAATCTATATTTACATCTGCTTTCACTCTCTTCTGCTCTTTTGCTCTCACACCGAGCAGGTAGGAGAGTGCTCTGCTGTTGGTCCAATCGATTTCCATAAGCCATAGTCCATTGCTCTTGCGGTGGTTCGTTTTGCCGTGTTCCTGAGTCGTTTGAGGCTAGCTGCCTGCGAAGTGGGTCAATTTGTCTCAGTCACCATCTGATACTGACGGAGGATGGATGTGCTCCCCTATGCACGGTCCTCCGTGCGGCGTCTTCTGGTGGCTGGACGGGTTATTTTTTGGAGGGGCTGGGAATTGAATCCATGACCTTCCGCTTATGAAGCGAAAGCGTAACCTCAAGGCTACGGACCCCCCTTGGGAATGATTCTATACATCTAAAATTTCATACAGTGTTTTTTTTCAGTAATTTCCCAGGTGACGCTCAAATATTCCACCAGAGGAATTTCCAAAACTTTGATCTGAGAAGTTTCCCTGAAGTTTTCCTGGTAAATCCTAAAGAAGTCCTACGAGAAGATCTTAAAGTAATTTCAAGTTTAATTTAGATTCAGAGAAAAAAATGCCATAAAATATATCATTTAAATTTTTGGACGAGTTTTTAAATAATGTTAGAGAAATTTTTGGATTGAATTTTTGAACTGAAACAAGTAATCTGGTCTTTCTGAAAGTATCCCAGAAAGAAACCTTAATGAACTATTGAATGTGTTTTCAGAGAAATCTCTGCACTATGTCTTAGATGATTCTTTGTATGCATATGAATAAGAACTTTACTGCTAATTCCTCTATAAACAGGTTGGTCCTCTTCAGGAAAGGGATCCGATGAGGGTTCATGGAATAATTCATAACAGAATCTGAAAAGAGTTATCGGAAGAAACATCTAAGGAAATGTCCTTAGGGAATATCAAGACGAATGTTGGATGAATTTTGAATGATATATGTTTTAAAAAATCCTGAAAAACTTGTCCAAATCCGTTCATCAGCTACTATTTATCATGATCCTACTGCCCAAGTAACAATTTCAATCCATAATTCAAGCCATAGCGCATCCTAATAGTACACATTGATTAATTTGCTCAAACTGGCTCAATATGTAAATGGTTTTTACTATCCATATGTGACAACCATTACTAGACTATATTGCACTGACAAATGTACCATTCAGAGTTCCTCCAACTAATTAAAATACATCATTAAAAATGGCCGTTAGGCCGAATGCCATTAGACCGATAATGTTTAGGCCGAGTTCCATTTGGCCGAATGTCGTTAGGCCAAAAAAGTTATTATGATGAAAGGTTCGTTAGGCCGAATCAACATTTGACTATTTAAATTGAAAAATACAAACTACTGTTTCAAGTGGCTAACACATTTAGCAGTGTTTTTACTTCCTTTTAAGCAACGGCTGTCCTTTCTAGTAATGTTTTACTGCAGATTTTGTGAAGAACGAAGCAATACAGATAACCTTGACCAAACTTTTAACAACCCATTCGGTCTAAAAACGCATGCAGCCATACAACGCATCAGAACTATCAACCATTTTCGGCCTAAAAGCCTTCTTTGGTTTAACGGTATTGGGTATGATTGTCGTTGACAAGCTGGAATTATCTTGCAGTTTGAAAATAAGTTGTTTGATATTTCGTGTGTAGTATCTGTGCCTTCCTCCCAGCTGCAGGCCACAAACACTTTAAATTCACCTCACCTTATTTTCTTCATCAATACTCACTTCAGAGCATACTATACATCATAAATCATACCTTAAACAAACAGAAATCATATAAGTAATAGCTCAATATTAATGAAATCTTCTACTTACAATTACGATCGTTCTATATAAACACAATGTTATTGTTACCTTCGCATTATATCATTATCTGACAGTTCCAGAAGATTCTGCAGTACAAATAAGTTGAATAACAGTTAAGCAACAATACATTATTGCATACAATAATACACTACTAGAACATTCTATACAAGTTCAATAGGGAAGAACGGTGTAGAAATTAGGCATCATTATCATGTACATATCAGTCTCAAATAAATCGTGAACAAGAACTTATTTCTCTTCGTGTATTATTTCCTATCGGATCGTATCTGGGAACAACCCATATTTTATTTGGTGTGCATAAAATATCGTTCCACAATCGAAATGTGATATACATTGGTTGATGTAGCATACTATTTCAACTAGGCTCAACTCGTTTTATAAAGTCTATCACCCTGTTAGGATAACTATTCCAAATTTCCAAGGGCTGTTATAGCATTTACCAAAAATTTCGTTTTGATTGTATAGTTTACTGTATTGTGAAATGAGAACTTTAATTCTCAAACGTTCATCAAAGTGTCAGGGCCACCATATGTCAAAGCCGTAGGTACTAAAAGTTTCAAAAAGTATTTTGGCTTTGGTAAAATCATGATTGAGATCGTTGTTCCCCAGATTGATTTTGAGAGAAACCATTCAACTTCATGAGCATTACAATGCAAAGCTTGTCGTCTTATGCATCGACAGCTACGATAGGTTTTTAAACTGTTGTTACGATAGTTTGTTTGTGTACTGCCGAAATAAAACCTGGACATCATTTCTGAGGTAGTTGGATGTAAGGAACCCTGGGACAAGTGGGACCTAAAAAAATATATTCCAAAAAATTGATCAATATAATTTTCAAATGTCGTTTATTTACAAATCCAACTACACGGTCACATTTTGACAACATATACCACCAAATATGTGTGCATGAATTCGATCGAATAATTTCCAAATTGTGAAATCCTTAGAAGAATGTTGTAAAATAAGCCATGTGGGCTTCGTGGCCGTGCGGTTAGCGGCGTCAGTCGTTTAGGCGTATTGTGTCACGGAATGTGGGTTCGATTCCCACTCCGGTCGGTGGAAACTTTTCGTTAAACGCTACTGGGCTACTGGATGTTATGTGTTGTCCGTTACCTAATGTTAGTGATCGTTCAGTCTGTGCAGCCTTTGACTGAACACGGTGTAAATTGTCTTTTTTTTTGTATGACGTAGTACCTCGCTAAACAGAGCAAGTAAGTCCCATCCAATTTCATGCGTCAATCCACATCCGAAAATCAACCATTACAATAATAGGATTGATAAATCATAGATTTTTAATTTTGAGAACATATTTGATGAACTATTAAAAACGTAACGCTTCAGAAAGAAACCGTACGTTTAATTGTACAGTTAGTATTACTTAAAAATTCCTCACTAGAAGCTTGAAGAGGAATAAATCATGTTCAAAATATATCATTTATAAGTTATTTATTCAAAAGTAACACATGAACATTCAAAAATTTAAATTGTTAATATGTTCTGCTATTATTGCTACACATGGTAGAAAACCACTTAATGCGATGGAATTGATTCCCGCAACTACTTAATGTGGTTGTTACAACAAATAAAATTCAATAAAAATAGAAACGTAATGGTTTTTATGATGCACTTCAAATTTCATCTCTGTCTGTTCCATTTTGATTTTTTTATTTAAAAAAAAAAAAAAACAAGCAAAAAGAAATATAAAAAAAATATAAATTTTATCGCTTTTTAAGCAGTACTTATTTCAGTTTTCTGAAAGTATTACTCATCAATAAGACCATGTAAAACGTTTCTTCAACAGTTGATTGTTTCTGTGTCACATAAAATGTATAACTTTTTTTAGCGTGACGAAATAATGATCGCACACTTCTAGGCATACTCGGATCATTTTGACGAAAATTTGAGCTTGACAGCAGCCTGACTGCTTGTTGACATCCAGTTCGCACCCCCCAAGTCCCACCTATCCTGGGTATGAAGATATTTTAAGGGTAAGTTAGACCTGGGGGATGCGAATTTAAAATCAACAAGCAGTCAGGCTGCTGTCAAACTAAATTTTCCGTAAAAATGATCTGAGTATGCTTAAAAATGTACGGTAATAATTTCGCCACGCTAAAAAATGTTAAATAATTTATGTAGCATAAGGACCGCCAATTTGTAAAGAAAAGATGTGTATGTTACACATTTTGAATTAGTCTTTTACAACTGTTCTACAATTTGTTTTCTACTAACATACAGCCAGAAACTTTCTGATTAAGGCAATTTATTAAGAAAATTCCTGCATTGAGCTGATGAAGCTTTGTGTGAAGTAATTTAAATGTGCACTTCGAATGTGGTTTCCTGCGAGACAAACAAACAAGCAACGGTTAGCACTCGTGGAAAAAAATGGGTTCAACTTGAACGACCCAAATGTTCGAGTCCGCACCCCCTAGAGTTAGACCATAAACATTTTCACATGAAATGGAAACAAAATACCTGTACATCGTAAGCAGTTTGTTATAATACTTAAAGCAGTAGTTTATGTATGGTAATCCGATTTATTACACAATTTTTTTATCAACTAATGCAAGACGTGAAACGTGTCAAATTCTTCTGCATGTTGAAAATGGCGCTGAATTGACAACTGTTACATGGATAACGTGTTAATAAAAACAATATTATTTTTGGTACCGTAATCCGGGGGCAAATTGATCACTGAGGTGAATTTGATCAAGCCGGTATCAAATAGCATTTCTTTTTAAGGATGCTTAATACTTCGTTGCCATCACAAACATTCCATTATTCTATAGTTTTAGATGTCTAATGATTATTTTAAACTATTTCATTTTTATGAAGGTCAGTTTTGCATAGAAACATTCACAGTTTTTGAAGGTGTTAACATTACTGCTGGAAATGTCGGTGCTAAACAATCCGCTAGTACTAAGCCGGCATGTCAACTTTGAGTGTTAAAAAAGTTGTGTAAGCTTCAATATGAACTGCTGAACTCATTTTTGAAATCGTACAGCATTGAAAGAATAGTTTTTGCTCATAAAACCGTTTATTGTTGAAAAACATGCTTATTTCAAGAGAATTTACATACATTTAGGTTTATTATGCAAATTTACAAGGTTTAATTTTGCAATAAAATGATGATATACACGAGTTGTAAGAATTTTGACATCATTTTCAGATTCAAGAGACCCAAATTTAGTAGATAGGGAAATTTTACACTTTAAAATATGCTTTATTATATAGTGATCAGTTTCGCCCTAATGCGTCGTTTTAAATTTTTGATATTAAAACTAATTTAATGAAATGTTAAATTTTATTTCATGAGAAATCGATAACATAAATTGATAGAGATCAATGAAGTACCGATTTTACCGAAATAAATTTGACAATTTTTGAATTCCAAAGGAAAACATGACAAAAAGTTGTGAAAAAGTGATCAATTTGCCCCCAGATTACGGTACTTAATACATTCCATATCATTGTACCTACAACTTTCTAGAAGAATAGCTCCTTGAAAAACTTTTCCCAAATGAGCTTTGCCGGAAGGTCCCGATTACCCCGGATTCTCACTTGCTCGGGATACCTTAAGGCCGCACGGGATGTCATCATAATCACCCTATCCATTTGAAGAAGCAAATCCCAAGAACCACTCCATATATCGACGCGAAAAATGTGTCACTATGATTCTATATATGTAGTGCACAACCCAATACATTTTCAGCCTCATCGGTTCACTAAAACTCGAGATTTGATTCCACAAAGTTTTGATGATAATTGTTAGAGTGAGACAAAAGATATGAAATTAATTAACTCATTACGCGTGGTAAAGATGGACAAATTATGGGTGAAATTATGAAAAAAAATCCACGTGCTCGGCTGGGATTTGAACCCAGGACTCTTGTATGCTAGACGAGCGCTTTACCAACTAAGCTACCGAGCCACTTGGTGACCCAATAACTGAGTTGGTTACAAGTTTAGAATTCAAATCCCTACAGACCACGCGGACCCCTTTCATAACCAATATCCATCCATCTCTTGTTCCTACACACGCGGAGCGAGCGAGTGCGATTTATTTAGTGTTGAAACTGTTTGCCTATCGTACCTACATCGCTTCCACAACAACTGTATTGTGGAAGAGTAAAGATGTGGGAAGGCTATCAACGTGTCGTTCTCACTCAAGTGACGACATGACTACTACAGAGAGGCAGTACACTCTAATATAAACTGACACTTATATTGAGCTGTTCGGTAATCCAATCCGCATGGTTATTAAATTAATTAACTCATTACGCGTGGTAAAGATGGACAAATTATGGGTGAAATTATGAAAAAAATCCACGTGCTCGGCTGGGATTTGAACCCAGGACTCTTGTATGCTAGACGAGCGCTTTACCAACTAAGCTACCGAGCCACTTGGTGACCCAATAACTGAGTTGGTTACAAGTTTAGAATTCAAATCCCTACAGACCACGCGGACCCCTTTCATAACCAATATCCATCCATCTCTTGTTCCTACACACGCGGAGCGAGCGAGTGCGATTTATTTAGTGTTGAAACTGTTTGCCTATCGTACCTACATCGCTTCCACAACAACTGTATTGTGGAAGAGTAAAGATGTGGGAAGGCTATCAACGTGTCGTTCTCACTCAAGTGACGACATGACTACTACAGAGAGGCAGTACACTCTAATATAAACTGACACTTATATTGAGCTGTTCGGTAATCCAATCCGCATGGTTATTAAATTAATTAACTCATTACGCGTGGTAAAGATGGACAAATTATGGGTGAAATTATGAAAAAAAATCCACGTGCTCGGCTGGGATTTGAACCCAGGACTCTTGTATGCTAGACGAGCGCTTTACCAACTAAGCTACCGAGCCACTTGGTGACCCAATAACTGAGTTGGTTACAAGTTTAGAATTCAAATCCCTACAGACCACGCGGACCCCTTTCATAACCAATATCCATCCATCTCTTGTTCCTACACACGCGGAGCGAGCGAGTGCGATTTATTTAGTGTTGAAACTGTTTGCCTATCGTACCTACATCGCTTCCACAACAACTGTATTGTGGAAGAGTAAAGATGTGGGAAGGCTATCAACGTGTCGTTCTCACTCAAGTGACGACATGACTACTACAGAGAGGCAGTACACTCTAATATAAACTGACACTTATATTGAGCTGTTCGGTAATCCAATCCGCATGGTTATTAAATTAATTAACTCATTACGCGTGGTAAAGATGGACAAATTATGGGTGAAATTATGAAAAAAATCCACGTGCTCGGCTGGGATTTGAACCCAGGACTCTTGTATGCTAGACGAGCGCTTTACCAACTAAGCTACCGAGCCACTTGGTGACCCAATAACTGAGTTGGTTACAAGTTTAGAATTCAAATCCCTACAGACCACGCGGACCCCTTTCATAACCAATATCCATCCATCTCTTGTTCCTACACACGCGGAGCGAGCGAGTGCGATTTATTTAGTGTTGAAACTGTTTGCCTATCGTACCTACATCGCTTCCACAACAACTGTATTGTGGAAGAGTAAAGATGTGGGAAGGCTATCAACGTGTCGTTCTCACTCAAGTGACGACATGACTACTACAGAGAGGCAGTACACTCTAATATAAACTGACACTTATATTGAGCTGTTCGGTAATCCAATCCGCATGGTTATTAAATTAATTAACTCATTACGCGTGGTAAAGATGGACAAATTATGGGTGAAATTATGAAAAAAATAATTTGTCCATCTTTACCACGCGTAATGAGTTAATTAATTTAATAACCATGCGGATTGGATTACCGAACAGCTCAATATAAGTGTCAGTTTCAAAAGATATGGAAAATAACACGGTCTCCCGTGTCACCTCAATATGAAACAAGAATCAAACTGAATAAATAGATGGTTATAAAACTGTTACTTGGGTGAGGATCAAGGGTTTGAATCCCGTCGGTCAAGTAATTTTGCTGGTTTGGAAAAAAAAATCTGCGATTTAGATGTACCTAACAGTACACTGAAATAATGACCATCAAATCCTCTTTCTGAGCGATTCCAACACCATTCGCAATCTCGACCCCGCGCAAAAGGCACCAAAACCGTGCCATTTCCTCTTCATCGGCTTCGAATAACCTCTCAGATTTGCTGCGCCCTGAAACACATCCAAATCAAAGTCTTCTCCTATACACGGCGCAGCGTGGTCGCCTTTTCGCCAGAATCAAAAAGTTGTAGGTATATGCAGTTTCATGGTCGACTCCGCCACTCGTCACCAGTCGCCATCGACGGCACCCCCGCGCGCGCACACCAGAACCTCGCCACCTTGAACAACGATCAGCGAGCAAGCGGGCGACCGATCGGCGGCAGTGGTGCATGAATGCATGCATGCATACGGCAGCAGCAGCAGCAGCAGCAGCGCGCAGGAAGAAGAAATGGTTGTTTTATTAAAGAAATCTAAAATAAACAAAGCAATAAAAATCAACATCGCTCCACAGTTATACCTTATAGCACTAATGCAGAGCAAGCGAGCGAGCGCGGTGAGAAACCGAGGCGAGACACAGAACGGTTTTTGAAAATTTCGGGGTGCAAATAGCGCATCATCAGTTTAGGAGAGAGAGAGTGCAACGAAATGCCGGCCGGCTCGAGCGATCTTCCCACCACCCGAAAATCGTCTTGACACTGCGCTCATACAAAAAAAACTGACATAGTCATAGTTGGTTGGGGTGCAATATATGTATGGGCAACAGTCGTATCTATCGTCGTCGTCGTCAGTACGGTATGGCCGAATGCATTAGGCAGGGTCGAGCCGCGGGCACGGGAATTCGGCGCCGCCGGAGCAACTGAAAATGATAAGGCCCCTGTGGTATGGTTTCGCGATTGACGGTGCAATCGCGGAGCGCGGAGCAGGGGTTTCATATACACGAAAATGCATATTTTTAACCTTGAATAGATGGAGCGGGATGTTGTGTAGGGGATAGGAGGGACATTGGAAGCTAGAGGTACATTTTAGGTGACAGACGACCGTGAGGAAATTCGAGAAAAGCTGTCCCCCAACGGGAGAGTTCATTGGACGTTTTTGAGTTATATAACGAGGAATGTTTTGGATTTGCGTCTTGACGAGAATACACTGGATGCAACTGATAAGTTTTGGAGGTTGGCGCAATAATTCTATGAACACGCTTTCCTGATGCTGATGTTAAATATCATGAGAATGAATATACTTTGCCGTTTGATATTATATGCATATTCAAGAATTTCAACCAAAGATTTTCAGGAGATTTTCCGGATAGTTTTACGGTAAAAATACATCGAGGCCAAATCTCAAATTCTCGAGAGCACAAATCTAGAGAACCAGACATCGGTTTGAGCTGGGAGCTGGAAACTTGTTCGATTGGTCACAAGGCTGTTGGTGGCCAGTCGATCAAGTTTTCAGCTTGAACGGCTATTTAGTTCTCTAGATTTGTACTCTTGAAAATTTGAGGTTTGGCATCGATGCATCTTCACCTTAAGCCAAATTGATGAGGGACTTTCAATAGGAATTTGTGAAATATTTTCTCTAGTAGCGCAACAGGGCAAATCCATCCTAGAAATTTTTAAGCCCGCAATAGAAAAATAAAAAAATCAAGCTAATTATGCACTTCACTTAATGAGTTTTGTGATTGAATGGCTCAAACACCCCGCTTATTTTCTCGAAGAATTCTTTGAGTAATTTGCCAAAGAAAATTCTGACTGATTTTCAAAAACAAAAACTTCTTAAGGGCGAGAATTTAAGATACGAGATCTGATGGTAAACTTCATGAAAATTCCAAAGAAATTTCTAATTGATTTTCAAAAAAAAAGCGAGAATTAAAGATGCAGGATCTGAAGGTAAACTTTATAAGGGTATGTCAGAAAAAAAAATCACGAGAAGTTTATTCGATGTTTGTGAAGGAGATTCTAAAACAATCAGAATTATATCACATATGGGAATGAAGAGAAAATAAATGCGCGGAAACTTCTACCAGAATTTTAGGAAAAAGTTGCTACCATGCTTTATTTTTATCTCAGAAATCGGCACAGAAGACAGATTGTAAGATGTCCTGAATAAAACTTCTAAGTTCTCCAATTCTCCAGTAAGTCTTTAGGATTTCAGTAATAATATGAAACTTATTGTACTAGTATCTATGTTCATCCAAAAATATTTGAGTATTTCACAAGACATTTCATCAATAAATTTCATCAGATATTCAAACTTTTGTTGTGATTTGTTGAAAAATTTCTCCCGGAATCCATCGAACTATTTTCAACAAATCTGTATGAAACCTTGAACCGCATCTGCTCAAAATTTAAAAAAAAACGGAGTGAGACGTTATGAGATTCGTGAAATATTTTCATCAAAATAAATGCTAAAAGTCCATCATCTAACATATCGGGAATTGAGCGGCGAGTTCGCAAAGGGCGAATAACATGATAAACCCCTCTACCAGCAGCTTCAATTTTTCAAAAATTATTTGGCCGCCATTTTGTTTTTAGTCATTTTATCAAAAAACTAAAAACTTAAGGTTTCAAGATCCTCGTATGACCAAATTAGTACAAGACAAAAAATCCTAATAACTCCAAAACGGTTGCATCAATTTGCTCCATTTTTTCACAACAGACTCTCATTGAAGTATTGTTTCGAACAGCGAATGACCGAACTTGAAAAAATCTGTAGCCTGAGCTATTTACGGGAGTTATAGAAAAACGTCGGTCCCACAAGAAATTTTGGAATATCTTCGGATCCAGATAGCTAATGATCAATATCGACACAGATTCTTAAAACAGAAGAGTTTTCTGATGGCTTGCGAAAAAATAATGCAAAAACACTGAAAAACGAAAATATTATCGCAGTTTGAATATTTTTTGTGTTAAAAAAATTAAGCTTCCGGTACCCCTCTACCGTAAAGTGGCAATAATAATAATTTTAATCTCCCAGAAAATACAGTGGAAGCTCGTTATAACGACAACTTTTATAGTGACAAAAGCTCTCAAACGACATTCTTCGGTCCCTTGAAAAAATTTCCAATGTTGTACCCGACCAGAACCACATAACAAAAATATAACACATTTCTATCAGCAGCAGATAAAAATAACAGAAGTTGATAAAATTTTGTTATCAAGATGGCTTTGTTCTCAACCTGTTATATTTTTAGTAACACATTTATAACAACATTTGACATCGCATTTATAAGTTTGTTGCAAATAACATGCGATGGCATAAACAGTAACATAGTTTGCAATAATTTTGTTATTTTGTAACAATCTTGCAACACATTCTGTAATAATTTTGATATAATTATAACACGGTTTGTTACATTTTAGTTTAATTTGGTGCAAATTTTGTTAGAATTTTTGTTATTTTAACTACTAACGGTACATGTTTTATACCAACTGGTGGTATAAAAAATTGTATCAGGGGAACATATTCTGTTATAATCTTGTTTCTTCCGTCTGGTCGGGTAACCGTTCTCTATAATGACTTTTCCTTAGGCTGATACAAATAATAATTTTCTTTTATGTCACCCCCCCCCCCTTCAAAAATCCGAAAATTTTGAAGGGGAGAAAAAAAAAGATTCATAATTTTTTCGACATCAGTTAGTTTTTTTTCAATTTTTAAAATAAAAAACAAATAAAATGATGATCCAGAGGACAATTAAAAAAAGTTTAACAACTATCATTAAAAATAAAAATTCGAAAAAATTATTTTTTTTAATTTTTAATTTTTTTGTTCCTTATTTATTTTTATCCCCCCCCCCCCCTCGTACCGTCCAAGTGGTCTCGGACATAAAAGAAATTTAATATTTGTATCAGCCTTATTACGACGGTCCCTTGCGATGTCGTTATAACGAGCTTCGACTGTATTATGCAATCTACCAAGGGGATCATGTAGGAAATTCTGGAACAAATATATAATAATGTCCACTAGGACTACTTCGTCAATCTCGTCCGTATAGAGTAAGGTGGGGCAAAAGTTCGACCTTAGTGGTATAATCAAAGTTTCCAGGAAAATAATAGCAGATTAAACAAAACAAATACCATACAGCGAACCTTCAACATATTGGCTATAACTTTGCTGAACAAACTTATGTCAAAAAATTTACCCATTTTTAGTTATAACAGTTTCAAAATTGATTGTCTTAAACGAACCCAACGGTGGGGCAAAAGCTCGAATCAAGTGTGGAGCAAAAGTAAGCTTTTTTAATACTTTTTTGCCAAACATACTTTACACCAGCCGTAAACTTATGTTTGGCGAAAAATACACACTAAATTTTCATCAAAAAATGCCCAAAACAGGGTTGATTGTAATACACCCAAAAAATAACAGTTTTTCGCAAAACTAAGTGAAAATGTAAAATATTTGTGACATTTTTCGCACGATCAGGCAAATTTCACTAAATTTGAAGATAATATGTAGATTTCAGGAAATTTCAAAAATTTTCCGTGGGTTTATACATGGGTCGAACTTTTGCCCCGCAGATTCGAACTTTTGCCCCGCTATGGGCCAAAAATTGATTCCAACTATTTATGGAAAAACTAATACACGTCAAAGCATTTTTATGATAGGCCTAGAAACGCCCTTACGTAAAATATTGAAAAATATTTTATCTTCATTTGGTTTCATGCATCGAAAGTTTGACCAAATATTACAATATGTACGTCGAAAAACAACAAATTGCCATAACTTTTCCAAATCTCAATTGATTTTTATGATATTTGGAGTGAAAGTCTCTTACTTGAATATCATTCGAACCACCATGACATTTCTAAGTTTTGATTTTATTTGAGCTAGAAATCTTAAAAAGAAACTCTTGCCCCACTCGAACTTTTGCCCCACTTTACTCTACTGCCCAAGGCTCCAGAGTCGTTCAAGGATAATTAATGATCATTTCTATGTTATCTATCTTTTTTCCATAACGAGAAATGCTTTAAATGAATCTGAGAATATTACACATGAATATTTTATTAACATATCAACCAAAATGGCGTCAGGAACTTCACACACATCTCTTTTGGAATTCGTCGAGAATCTTGTTATTTAAGATTCTAAAACTTATTCGATAATTCAACACAAATTTCATTTGAAATTCTATCAAAAGGTAATTACCGAATCCACGAAATGACTACGGTGATGTTAGTAAAACTTACGTAACTTAGTTTTTTAAGATAAGCCCAGTCATGGATGAAGACAGCCCAAGTAGCACCAAATAGCACTTTAATTCGCCCTCCGTGCCAATATAGTGCTATTGCAGAGCTAACATGCCCTATATTAGCCGTATAATAGCCCTATAAGACCAAAAAGGCGCACTAGCGGGCTAGTGATAACTTGGAAGTAGCATCAACATTCACGAACACGTGGCAATGGAAAGGTGGAAACAGCACTACGACGTACACCTGAATAGTGGTGTAGAGAATCTTTAAAGGATACAAATCGATAAGTTTGAGGGAAGTAAAGGCTCCCGTTTAAGAACAAATCAACATCTAATAAAGAGGAAATGATATCGGAGATGAACTTATCAAAATAAGCCAATAGAAGCTGTCCAAGTATACGTATTAGATCATCCCTCTTTTATAATTCAATTGTTGCACGTAACACCAATACAAATTTATTTTTCAAATCCGAGGGTGGGACGTTTCGCATAAACACGTGAACGTTTCATGTAATGGACGATTGTCGTAAAGAGAATTATATGCCTTCTTTAAAATGTTGAATGTTTTTTATATAAACTGTTTTATGCGAAACATCCAAGATGTAAAACGTCCTTATGTGAAATGAGTCACCTCCGCTAATTCCATGAGTGGGTGTGCTGCTAATGTTGTCGAACCATCACACAAAAAACGTTACGAAAGGGGTAGATTGGTGTCTATATTTTTAAATGTTTTTTTCAGCAAAATTAAATCATTGAATGAATATTTATCGTGACTTCGTTTGAAATTCAGAATATGCCACACATGTCAATCGATCCAATAATTCTAGCAAAAATTATTTCTTTTACTAGTAACGGCATTGAAAGCTCTGGTTTTATTAATTTTCAAACTGTTTATTCCAGTCTGAAAAGATATGCCTTTTTCCAGCTGCCTAATTTCAGGTTTTGTTTGAGACTTTTCGGCATTCAAATGCAGAACAACCGTTGTTTAGAAATTTTCTCGTTATTTAGCGATATATGCCTCATTTGTATCACTCTCGTAAAACACATTTCAAACAATTATGTTTTACAAAAATAGGAGAAACATTCAAGATATAAGATACCGGTAAATACTGAAGGCATCCGCGTGTTTCTATGAAAAAAAAAAGGCCAACGCGGGTACATCAATTCATGAATTTGTTGGATTTTCCTCAAAATTTAGTTGTTTTAACCTTTTAATCGTTAAATTAAGCTGCTTTATCATTAACCATAACAACTGAAAATATAATTGGTCAAACAACAGGTATCCGAATAATCAATTTCTCAGCTTGAACGGTTGATTTTCTATTTTAATTTGTGTTCCTGTAAATTGATTTGGTAGACATTTTCTCCATAATAAACAATGTATTTTCAAGCAAAATTTTAGATAATGTAATAAAATCAGAAGAAATATTCTTAAATTATCGCGGAGCACCTGCCAAGGTTTCATGGAGCACCATGTGCTTCGGAGAGCACGATCTGTAAACCGATGTACTGGTTGATAGTCAAATTCTGGGATATAGAAGAGCTACATGAGCTGTCGATAGAAATCGTCATATGCCTTTTCAACCAGATAGGCGTAGGCAATAAGTTGAAGTGTAAGAATTTCCGCAAAATCCTCAATCTAAATGCCACCTACAAAGTATTACTTTCAAAATCACTATATAATATCGAGTATTTTAAATATGAGCTATGATATGAATTCGATATAAAACGGAAAGTTTTGGTCGTACAGAGCTATCGAAAAGCATGAAATAGTTGATTTGGTGTTACTTGTACAGATACTTTTCAATATAACCTCAATGAATACAAGTGAATGAATCTTAATTCTATCATTTTACTACTACTTTTTGATTCTAACCAATAAAGACGGACTTAATGGAAGCATAAGAGTCGGTTCAAAATTAGAGGATATTACTCGACAACCATTTTAACACGTAAATGGTTATCGAGTAATATCCTTTAATGTTGACACAACTCTTATGCTTCAATTAAGTCCGTCTTTACTGGTTAGAATCAAAAAGTTATTATTTTCCTTTAGGATCTGTTATCGTAACAATTCCCATGTGTACATTTAATCATCAATCCCACACGAGCTTACAAGATTTTACATCCTGATAAAATTTATAAAAGAATCGAAAATAAAAAATCCCAGAACAACAACAACACACGTTGCTTTTCATCCCTTTCCTTGAAAACCGGTGGACCGTAGAATACCCCTGGACTGCACTGCAACGGTTTACGAGCCGTTCCCAAAGTCAGTGTCAGTCGGAGAGGAAAAGTGCACCACCGCAGACGACACACGTTTACCCATTCTGCTTAGTTTGTTAGTCGTGTGGGCAAGATGCAGCATATCTCCGATCCGAGCACAAACCAGAAGACGTTGAATTGTGCAGTGGAAGGGAATATCTCGAGGGTACAATAAAAACTTAAGATTGTAGGGACGGGCGAAGAAGTTGGTGGTAGACGGAGAGAGAAACTCGACGATATGTGTGTTATTAGAACAAATTAAAAGCAGCTATCGACCGACGAAGACGACGACGACGAAGTGAACCCGGAGGCTGCCCTCGCCATCATCTTGTGTGCGATGATGAGAGCATGCAGAGAGAAAAGTGCACATGAATAGGGGGAAGCATGCATTCAACGCTTCGCGCCCGGTGGTTGCCTTTTGTGTCCAAATGGATGCAGATTTTACGTTTAGAATATGTTTGCTCTTGCACCCCGAAGCTGAATGTAGCAGACACTCTGCGCTGGGATGTTCTTGAAATGTTGAGTGAGCAGGGCAGGACGACTTTCTGGCTGAAGGATCCAAACGACCACGCAGTGGTCTTACTACTTGTGCTTGCTTAACCAAAAAACTACGAGGAATCTAGTGGTTTTTGTTTTTCGCAAAAACGATCATTATACACAATTTTTGCCCCCTATTTGCAGGAAGCGTTAAACTATGAAGAACATTTATCTTCCTTCTTCATTCACAATGAGCAAAGTGCAATCCGAAAACGCGCCTTGGTTTAATTTGTTTCTTAACTAAATAGGTGCATCCAAGGATTTTTAAAAAATAATTTTGAGATATCTTTGAGAAAAACTGTAAAAATAATTTCAATATTTTTTATCACAAATTCTTTCTACATACATTTATAGATTCTATCAGAATCAACATTGAAAACTACTCCAAGAATCAAGAATACTCTTAGATCACCAAAATCCCTACAGAGATTCGTATAAGTGCTTCTTTGCGGTTTCACATGAGCTCTATTTAGTATTCCTATGAACAGAAGAGGGGCCTTCCTTAGCCGAGTGGTTAGAGTCCGAGGCTACAAAGCAAAGCCATGCTGAAGGTGTCTGGGTACAATTCTCGGTCGGTCCAGGATCTTTTCGTGATGGCATAGAGTATCAGCGTACTTGCCACACGAGATACGAATGCGAAAATGGCAACTTTGGCAAAGAAAGCTCTCAGTTAATAACTGTGGAAGTGCTCATAAGAACATTAAGCTGAGAAGCAGGCTCTGTCCCAGGGAGGACGTAATGCCAAGAAGAAGAAGAAGATGATGAACAGAAGTTCAAACATTCCTCAAGAGTTTAATCCGCAGGTTTATTCATAAATCTTCCCTGGAAGTATAAAATATTCATAAGGAGTTTATCAGGAATTTCTTCTGAAATACTTAAGGGATTTTTTCAGAAGGCCCACCAAGGATTTATCGACGAATCGACGATTTCACCCTAGCAGAAATTTATATTAGTTACTATAAATTAAAAGTAATATTTTGAGAATTTTCCTAAGAATTCTGCAGATTCGTTTTTGTAGTGTTCTTAGAGATATTCATTGATAATTTGTTATTATAACAATAGAGTCATGAAAAACAATATCTGATCTATTTTCTAATGCATACCTGGAATAATTCCTGTTTCAGTATTTGGATGGATTCTGACAAAAAGTAATCCAGGCAAGTCACATTAATATTATCTGGAGAAATCAGCGCAAAAAATTCTGGATACATTTTCCAAAGAGTTCATAATAAAATCAATGCAGAATTTTCTTTAGGACTTTCTTCTAAAAATATTTCAAAAATTCACTCTTGAAGTCTATTTATTAAATTTATTCAGGTAGTATTATAAAAGATATTCATAGATCAAATAAAAATAACACCAGAAAAAGCATAGGATGAACTCCTGAACAATCTCTGAACAATTTTCTAATGTATTCCTTGAAGAATTCTTATTTCAATCTTATTTCTTACTTCGATCGATTCCTGAAAAAAAAAACTTGCTACAATATCTCGAGGAAGTCATAGGCACTTTTGCCTAAATTCTTGGATCTCTTGGGAATTTCCAAGTTTCTGAATTTGTATATGAATTCTTGAGGAACTTTTCAAGATATCTTAGACAACTCCAAGGAGAATTTCAAGTCAAAACTTTTGGAAAAGTTTTTCATGGAATCCCAGAAAAATTCCTCAAAATATCCTCGCAGGAATCGTTATAAGATTATTTTATGTGATATCTGGAGTAGTTCTTGAAGTAACCCGAGAAGGAAAGCTTGAAAAAATTCTCAACCTTATTTCTTTAATCTGAAAAATTATGCCAACTTTCCTGAAGAAGCTGGAGAAATTCCTAACAAGGGAAGGTCACGATGGTGTTACACGGGGTTTTCAACCGGACTATTTTTGTTAGATTCTACATGTCGAAATATGAAAAATCCCAAAGCCTTTCGGGTGATGGACCAGTGGTGTAGCCAGGAGGGGCTCTGAAAGGGTCGATTTTGTACGAATATAATATTATTGAGTCAATTGAAAATTTGCAAAAAACATTTTTCTCAGTATTTATTGTGGTAGTAATGTACAGAATTGACATTAACGTATGTTTATAATGTATCTTATACAGTGGCGCAACCAAGGGGGGGTTTTGGGGGTCAAAACCCCCCCAGAGCCGAAAAATCTCAAGGGTTGCCAAGTATACTTTTGCAATTCAACACTATCAACATCATACAACTACATAGCAGTAACTTAGTTTGATTTGTATTAACACTGGTAATGTCAGTAGTTTTCACAGTTATATTCTTTAAAGTTGTGTTTTTTTGTGATTCTTAAACTTTTGAGAAAGTTTTATAAAAAACAAAATTATCTGCGAATCGTTACTACAATAAGCTAATTAATACCTGAGACGGGACTCGCGAAGACGGTCTTCTTTTTCTGTGATTGCTGAGTTTTTCTCTTATTCCACTCTGTGTTTTCATCAATCATGCGCAAGTCGTTCAAACTCTCACATGAACAGCTCAGCAAAAACTTATTGAGTTTGCTTCACACCGAAGCATAAATAGACTTTTGAGTGAAATTCCATGCCAGAAAACGTAGCACACATTAGAAATAACAAGCCTTGTGTTTAGATTTATCTGCATCTTTGGAAAAACTGCTCCGCTGACTGAGGATTTTAAGAACAGTTTATTTTTAATACAATGCTTTCAACTTTTTCAGCCATGAAAACGACGGGCTGCATTTGACGTTTCACATTTTCATTTGACAGCGGAATCTGGGATGCATATGACGTTGATTTTTTTCCTCTTCGCGAGTCTCTCTCAGATTAATACCAGCTTTTTTAAACAAACTGACGGCGTTGTGTCCACAGTTTGTGAAATCTTCAGATTTATAGGAATCTTTTCATTGCTACAGCTTCAGATCTTGAACAACATTCCTTTTTTTTCCGTGAAAATATGATGTTTATTAAAAAAAACATGATACTCGGATTTGTCTATTAGAAATATGGATGCATTAGCGTCCTACTACAATAGTAATACGAATTGGACTTAAAAGTCATTCAAAAATAAAGTTTAATTGTTGTTTAGAAAATTTTAAGGTGTTTTAACATATTTGGCCATAAAATCCTCACAATGAAAATAGAACTCATTTTTTATCTTTGGACTCGATTTTATAGATGGCTAATTCTGTAAGATCTGACAATTAGTTTTCAATTATTTTTATTGCAAATTTCTACTCTTAAAGATTATTCTCAAATGCATTCTCATTGTTGAAAAACTCGAAAACATGTTTAAGAAACTACACAGAGGGAGAGCAGCTGAATAGCATCACGCTAATTTATTGTAATCTTTCTTAATTCATTTTACTATGCAAAATATAAAACATACTTAAATACTCAATTTCATTATAAATATTTTTTCTCAAAAAGTATTTTGAATTTTGCAAAACCCCCCCTAGAACCAAATCCTGGTTGCGCTACTGATCTTATAACATAGGCGTTACTAGCATGGAATATGGACACTAACACAAATTGGGTTTCATTACAATCGTATACCAAGAAGAAACCCACTCCAATTGCGCCTATGGCATTGAAAAAATACATCTTTAACATACATAAACGTCAATTCTGTTCTCTACCATCACAATGAATACTGAAAAAATATTTTTGTCAAATTTTCAATTACAGTTAAACCTCCATGAGTCAATGTTCCATAACTCGATATCGACTCATGGAACCATACTAAAAATCAAATTTCATGGTTACTATGATGGTCCCCTAAAACAGCTTTCCATAGCATTGCTGTTCCATGACTCGATATTTCCATGAGCCGATGGTCATGGAGGGTTGACTGTAGCTCAATAATAATATAGACGCACGAAATTGCCCCTTTTAGAGCTCCTCCAGGCTACACCACTGGCTCATCACCCGAAAGGCTTTGGGGTTTGCCATATTTCGACATGTAGAATCTAACAAAAATAGTCCGGTTGAAAACCCCGTGTAACACCATCGAGACCTTCCCTTGTAAGATAATATATTAAAAATTCGCAAATCAAATTACTGGAAAAATCATTATAGTAATTTATTGAGGAATCCCTGGGCCTTCAGCAATGCTTAAAAATGTTCTCTATGCAATTCCCGATTTGATGTAAATACTGTATTCGGTGGTAGGTCATTTGGCATAAAGTCGTTTGGTATATTGGTCATTTGGCATAAAGTTGTTTGGCATAACGGATCTGAAACCAAGAATTTCTTAGGATGACATTCGTTTTTACGTTTCTATTGAATCTTTCTTATGAGAGCAGGCTTATTTTGGAGTCAAATGACACAAAATGACGCTTTATTCAACGATCATATGGTCTTGAATAAACTAAAGCATATAAGGAAAGTTATTACCAACAGTATTTTATTATTTATCCAGAAATTCGTCTTCTTTCAAATCTTAATCCTTCTTTTGAGTTTCGCTATAGTAATAAATTTTTGCACTTTGAGATATCGATTACTGCGGTTACTTCGATGGATAGTGCTACTTTTCCCTAAATGCCGGTTCCCCAAATGTCGTTTCTTGGAACGCCAGTTCCCCGAATATCCCGTTTCTTCGATTACCCCATTTCCCCGAAAAGTTTTAAGCACTCCTAATTATCGTAACTTTATACATTTCAATGTGTTGAACGAACTAGCTATCTAATATGCATCATTCTTTATTTAATTGGCGGTTATTTTGAGTTTTGCCGTTCTCAGCATTTTTGCTAACATGTGTATAACCGATAATGGTAGAATACCTCCTTCTTTTGATTGCTTATCGTTCTTTCTCGTTCACTATCCAGCCACTGAAGACTATTATAGCACCTATTTAAACTGCACCACTTTTCGGGGAACCCGTCATTCGGAGAAATGACATTCGGGGAAAAGGGTCATTCGAGAAACTGGCATTCGGAGAACTGACATTCGGAGAAACGACATCCGGGGAAAAGTAGCAAATCACTTCGATGATTCTGAACGCAATTGTTGATGTCTTTTTTTTTATTATGCCGAAATAGTTTTTGGCGTCCAATTTTCGATTGGTTTAATCATACATTTTGCCTTCTCTAAAAATGATCTATTCTTCGTATTTATACTGTTTCAAATTTTATTATTTAGTAAAGCTAAATGTTGACCATTTTTATATTTTGCTGTTTTATCAATTGTTGCAAGATGTGCTGTTATAACGATAATTACTTTAAAATCTGCTCTCGTTTATAGACGATTTTTGCATTATACTGCAGTATTAGATCTTTGGATTAGAGCTTCTAATATTTTTTATCAAGTACAGTACAACCATGAGTGGATATTGAAGAGACCATCGACTCAAGGAACTATCGACTCATGGAACAGCAATCCTTTGAGAAGCTGTTTGAAGGGACCATCATAGTAACCATGAAATTATGTTTCCAGTATGGTTCCATGAGTCGATATCGAGTCATGGAACATCGACTCATGGAGGGATCCCTGTAATTTTCATCAAGTGTTATGTCCAAATTGGAACAGTGCTTGATCTGCAGCGAAATATTCTATGAGTGTTCCTTTTATTGATAACTGTGAACATTTTTTTGCCAATTTACTATTTTCAAATATGTATATCGCAACAAGCTCAAAGATACTCTATGTATTCCGAAAAGACATTCACGAGTTTTATTTAGTAGTGCTCTCTAATGTCACAAAAATTTTTGACATTCTTAACGAACACCACGCTTGTTGAGAACCCACCAAAAAATTTTGCTGTGGGCTTGGTAAAAGCTTCAAAATTGCCGATATTCATTCTAAGACATTTATTATGTCAAACTTTATGGCATTATGCCAAACGACTTTATGCCAAACGGGGTACAATCGCTATATTTATTCCAGAAGGGAAATGAAATATCTAAAAATATTTTCAAAAGTGTTCTTGAAAGAGTTCTTTGAGGATTCTCTGAACACACTTCTTGACTAGTCACAAGTTCCATTTTAACAAGGATTCCCAGAGAAAATTTTTAGAAAATTACTTTTTGAAGGTCTTTATGGAGTCATTGAAATTACTGAAGGAACAAATGTTCTTGAAGTGAATGTAAAAAATATAATTTCATAAGCGTAACTATGGGTGTAGTTTCCAATCAAGTGCAAGGGGCATAAAAAAAGTTTCTAAAAAAATGTATTAAAATTCCCGAAGGGGACATCTTAGATTAACACTATGCGGAATTCCTATAAACTTCTCAGTATGTTCTTTGCTTGAACTATTGAAACAATTCATGATGCAAAATTTCTTATACAATGAAAAAAAAGGTTTGTGAAGATTCCATGGACGATTTCTTGAAGATGTCATGAGAGAAATTCCCTCGAAATTTTCGTAGTGATTTTATAGAAATTCTAGAGTGAGATCAAGGATAAACTCCTAGAAAAAATTGATTATATCTTGAAATATCATTGAGCACTCGATGGAGAAAGTCGAGCTACTCCCAAGAACTTTTCGAAGAATTTCTTACCGACCATTTCAAAATGACTTAACAGAAGCTTGGAAAAACCTTTTGAGTTTCATGACGGATTTTTGGCAGGTTCCTCACAAGATTGATTGTGGATTGTAGATAAATCATTCGAAAAGCTTCTGGTGAGATCTTTGGCAGAAGTCTGATTTTTGTTTGAACTCCAAGAACTGTTCAAAAAGATTATCATGACGCGATTGAACATAAACGAGGATACTTTTATATGAATATTGAGTATTGATATTGGATATTGCTTTTTTTTCAGCGAGCCAAAAGGGGGGGGGGGGTCTATGGCCAGGCAAGGGCTAACGTTATTTGAGCCAAAAGCCCTTGTAATACTGAACAACTTTGCCGAAGACGCGATTTTTCTAAGTGGTCAGGCTACTTAGCTATCCGCAAAACAAAAAATTAATGCTCACTAGCGCCGCCTAGTGGTAAAATCTGGAAACTTTTGGCTCAATTAATGTTAGCCCTTGTGATACTGAACTTTGCCGAAGACACCATCTTCCTAAGTGGTCAGGCTACTGATCTATCCGCAAAACAAAATTTTGATGTTCACTAGCGCCGCCTGGTGGCGTAATTCCGTATCAGAATGACCACCGCATGTCCGCCCTCGAGCTACTGAACAACTCTTCCGAAGACACCAACCTTCCAAAACATCAGGTTCTAGAGAGCAAATTTTGCATTCCTATCCCTCATGGTTCATATAGTGCAAGTCAGAAAAAGCGCCCCTATCGGTCCTAAAGGTAGAAGGTACTGAGTTCTGAAATTCTGCCGAAGACAGCACGGTGCTATCTATTAACGCATAGGAGATATTCAACAACACCCCCAAACTGATGAAATCTCATAAGCACTGGGTATCCTATAACGCGGATTCCTATAACGCTCCCTGACAACGTGTCTAATAGGAGACCTGGCTGTACTTAAATCGGAGTTTGAAAATTCATATCGTCTTAAGTGTCCGATTCGGGCAGCAAGAAGCTTAGATACAGATCCCCTAACTTGGGCATTTTGTATGAAAAACAACATTTGGTTACTATTATTTTTTTCACTGGCTGTACTTAATTATTTTTTATGTATACTGAACAGAGTTGCTCGCTGTCACTATCAACGCTTCAAATTTGCTGATTTGTACAGGCCGACTGCGATTCAATTCGGATCAATCTATATCACATCAACATCATGATGTCTACTCCATCACAAGTGCATTGATGGCGATAGACTATGGATATCACTGATGGATTAAGTTCAGTCTTAAATTAAGCAGTTAAAATGGCAAGTTATCAGTACGATATTTTTGACAGTGTTGCAGATAGAATGAAACTATTTGTTGGTCACTTAAAAACAGTAATAGCATGGATATTTACCACGTGGTCACTCATTCCGCAGTGATTATGATCTAGAGTGCGATGTCGCATCATTGCTTTTGGTTATCAAATCAAAGTGATATTGATAGCTCGCAAGTGATAGTGATAGTTTTAGACCATCAGCCATCAGCTGATATGATTGATATTAAGCAACTCTGATACTGAAGAGTGAACAAAATATAACTGTTCTAGAACTAAGTTATCTGTAGGATGCGTGTGCAGAATGTTGCCCACATGTCAGTGTCTTTTCATAACGTTTTGTTTGTTTCAGTGATGTAAGCAATCACGGTAGTTGACACGTTTTCGTTAACAGTCAACAGCTTTTGCCTTCAGCATTCCCAACACCAGTGGTGAAACACACGTGCGGAATAAAAATGTCAATAGAACATCGAATGTTTACAATAGTTGGCGTCAGCGGCAAAACAATGCAGGCAACCTTTCGAACATTCAGTTTCGCTCACTGGCCGCCGAGTGGCGACACTTCTCACACTTCCAACTGTCAAAACGCACGGAAAATAAAAAAAATCTTGCAATTAGGAAACCGGATCGAAAAAGTAGTGATTAGAAATCAAGTGTAATGTGAATATATAACTTTTTTTTGTTTAGTACATCTTCCGCACTGCTTTCTTTGCTTAAGAATTTCGCTTTTACTACCATATATTCATTAACTTTTCAATTTGGAATATCGCCCTATTGAATGCAGTCAATCACGTTGACGTTGCCATAAAACACATTTCACATTTCGAGCAAGATTAAACTACCCATATTGTTTATTATTGGAAATATCTGAAATTTATGCGAAATTTAAGCTTTATCAAAATGTCATCGTTTCAGGCGATATTCATTCCACAGTTTTTGTGTTTCTTGATGTTTTTTCAACACTCGTGCTCTGCGTAGAGGATAATCGTAAAAAAAAATCACTGCTGACCATGGATGCAAAACGAACGTCGCGATAAATGTCGAATGTTTTCAACACTGGTTAGTATACTCTGCTATATTCAGATGTTTTTGGTCTTCATGGGATAGTGTGCAAAGTAAGACACTATTTGAGTTCTGATTGTTTAGTCTCTTTTGCCAAAGCCAGATATTGTTTTAACTTTTTATTTTTCCGATAATTGTATCCAAAATTTATGTTTGTTTCACAAAAAATAGGGGAAATCAGGGCAGGAATCGATTACTTGTAATTTTTTGCTTAAGATATTTTTTTTTTTTTTTTGGTTCGATCACGTCAGAATTGCGTCCGTATTTTTTCCCAAAATAGTACACTGTGTACCGGTTCACCACACAAAATTGCATTGCCACCATTCGATCGGACTGCACCAGCAGGAACGACGCTGGCTGTTGTGAGGAAATGATACGGAAGATAATGACAACCCCCTTGCGTTGCACCGTTGAAATGTTTCTGCTGCATCCCACCATCAATGCTGAGTCTCCTGTCAAATGCTCTTCCGGAAGGGAAACTGCGAACTGCTTCCATCATTAAATGTGTCATCGTTTGATTACAGCAGCAGCAGCCTCGACAGTAACACCAACCGGAGCTATAAAAAGACAAATTGAAATGTTTGCTGCCGGAAGATATAGTCAGAGCATGGTTACTATCTACATCCTTCAGTTGGGTGCATTCAGAATGATCCTCGAAGCACTTGCAGTATTAGTTCCGATTTGGGCCATTGAGCAAGGGGTTAAGGATATGACGTTTTATCGAATGGAAGAAACCGCGGGTACTTTCATGTTTTATGAGGATAGTTTCATCGTTTTACGATGAAGTTCCATCCGTTGAACCAAAAACAGGTTAGTTGAAAGTGGTTGAAATGATCTCCTTTCAAAAATTGAACACCCATTGGTTAGAAGGAAAACTCATTTCTCCTAAATCTTCAAGAAAGTAATCCCTAGAATAAGTTTTGAAAGAATCTGCGTGATAATTCGAGAAGAAAGATGAGTGGAATCTTTAATGAAATTGTTAGATGGATCCCTTGAAGATTCTTTGGATGGGTTCGCGCGGAATTGTTCGTGGAATAATTAAAAAGGAATTCTCGAAAAAAAATCATGAATTCATGTCACTTCTTTCAAGGTTGAAGAATCAAACACTACTCCCTGGAGGAATTGATGTAGAAATCCCTGGAAAAAGAGATAAATTACTAATATAACCTGCTGTGGGAATTTCATGGAAAAAATCTTTCAAAAATATCTAAACGAATATGAAAACGAAATGCAAGGAGGATGAAATTAAGAAATGATTATGAATGAACTTGAACAAATCCTTGTAGGAATATACAAAGAAACACTGCAAGAATCTTGAAATAAAAAGTTTCACATGTCTAGTTAAAATAATAGATCCATGCGATATCGTCCTCAAGTCGAGACACGACACTGAAGAAATCTGTAAGTCACAGACGAAATAGGACTATCTTTCAGGATATTTAACATATTACAGTTTAAAAGTATTTGTTCTCGTTACTAGTGGTTTTTAGTATTACTCGCGTTGAGTATCATACAGGCGTAAGAGCAGTGATCGATTTCTCTTTGTCGATTTTCTCTTTGCATTATTACACGAAATTGAATCGGTTTCCGAAACATTTTTCGATGCAGTACGATTAAAGATGATGAGTGCTCTTCATTCAGTCATATGATACTGAACGCGAGATTTTATTTTTTATTTTGCAAAAGTAACGTGAAGTGCTTAAGATCAATTAGTGGTTTTCTTAATCATATAAGAGTATTCCTCCTTAAATATAAAAAAGTGTAGTGATGTGCTTGAAGTTTGTGACAATGATGTTATTCATGAGGTGAAAGGATGGGTTGCGGCTGCGAATAGGAAAAAATGTTTTTCCCTGATTCTTTGGTGGCGAACGCATTAATTAAAAAAGCCTATGCCCTTTGATGAAAAGGGAAAAAGCTTCAAAGTAAAAAAAATACGTTAGGGATTATGGTCCTATACTTTAATAACAGAATTTAATGTACTGCAAATCCTTAAAAGCAACTATTTCTAAAATAAATCCCATAATTCAACATCCCGTATATGGTTCATTAGAAGACGCTATAAATATAGAAAAATTTCATCATTCCAAATAGCTTTGCTGGTAAGTAATTTTTCAATTAATTGATTTAACTAATCCAGAATGTCATTTCATTGCACTGGAACAAAATTGCCCACCGCCCGACTGAGAAACTACGTCGCATTTTCCTTTTCTTATTTCAACGCAACAAAAAAATCAACCCAAATGTTTAAGAATTCATTGCACATCTCCATTCTGCGTTCAAGCTTTCGACTTCCTCATCATTTCTAAACGCGCTTCTTCTGCTCTGACTCCATCCCTCTTGCGCACATTCGACTCCAAGGAACCGACCGAACCACGATGCAGTTCGAGAATCAAGAACGAATATTCCTCCACACTACTAGAGGACCATACTCGCAGGGTTGCAGCAAGCAGCATACTCACACACAAACTGGTTGCACTTCCCGTCGCCCTCGCGCTCAGCTCGACTCCGGCTTGCACTTTTGCTGCACCACCCCAGAAGCAGAATTATGAAATTGAACCGTTTTAGATGTGTGTTTGTGTGTTTCTAGTCTCACAACTTGTTATCGCCGCTCGTTTATTCGCTTTTGCCACTGCTGCTGGCACTGAATGCTGTGCAACGGAAAATTGCACATGTAAGCAACTTTTTCTTTTCGCCGCTGTTCTTGGTGGCACTCTTGATATTGGCGAGAGTTGCATCGAAACAAGTTTTCCTCGACTCCTGTCAACCGGTCGGTCAGTCCGAGTTAGGTCGTAACTCGTTCCGCTCTCCGGGCCGGAGCATTTCTGCTTTGAACTTAGAACTTTTTTTTTTAATATTTATTATTACCGATTTTGCGCTTAGCTACTACTACTAGCGCAGTGCACAATCATGTGCGGTGCATTCTGATGCCGTTATGTACTCTCTCGCTTGACTCTAGGGTGAAATGAGTAGAGTCGCCGCCGCCGCCTTATGTGTCTCCTGAACTAATCATTTCATTCATGGATGTAGTCAGGAGACACGGGGGCTGTTGCCCCTCATAGGCTGGTTGAAAAACATAATTTAAACTCTCAATTACGTTTAAAATTATCCGTCATCAACGATGTATGATACCGACGTCCGCCACGGTACAATCTGGCGCGACTGAAACAAAAAGATGTTCCCAATGCGTACGGCCTGCATTTTGAGGCAGTCGAAATTGGGCTCAAAATTTGAAACATACAGACTGAAGCGGAAACAATAATCCCACCTATTCCGGGACAAGAAGCGCCGCTTGAAAAAGAGGGAATATTAAAAGATGGAGTTGCTGTGTCGTTCTCATGAGACGCAGAAAATCTACCAGAAGCTCAACGCATCCCGAAAAGGATATGTGCCGCCAGCAGAAATGTGCAGAGATAAGGATGGGAGCATCTTGTAGGACGGACGCGAGGTAATCGAAAGGAGAAAGCAGCACTGCAATGAACACCTGAACGGCGTGGAGAACACAGGCACTGAAGGTCAGGACAGTGAAGGTGATGGCTACGTCAGCACAGCAGACAGTGGAAACCAACCAGCTCCCACGATGGGGGAAGTTAAGGATGCCATTCAACAGCTCAAAAACAACAAGGCCGCTGGTAAGGATGCTATCGGAGCCGAACTCATCAAAATTGTTCGGAGAAGTTGGCTGTTTACCTGCATCGGTTGATAAGCAGAATCTGGGAAACGGGACAGCTACCGGAAGAGTGTATATAAAGCATTATATGCTCTATTTACAAAAAAAGTAACAAACTAGAGTGATAGTTTGTACACTGCATAGTTAGATAGACAGTTTGTACATGCAATCACTATCCTTAAGGCTGCCTACAGATTGATATCCCATATTATATTCTGACATTTATTTATAGCAGTTGAATTCGTGGACAGGTATTTCTTCACGGTCATAAAACGCGATTTATATTTCAGGGGAACATACAAGCTCTTCAGGTTATCCAGCGCTGGGTGCTAAGGACGATCTTAGACGATGAGCCACAAGTTCGTCGAACTCTGCGGCGAACCCAGTATCCTAAAAGTGTATAAAGCTGGAAGGATCCGCCGGACAGGGCACGTGTGCCGAACAATAACCCTGTTAAAACGATGTTCGCTTCGAACCCAGTCAGAACTGGAAGGCGTGGATCAGACGAGTTATTGTGAAATATTGTTGACGAGGTTTCTCCAAGATCAGGGATTGAATTTTGAGAAAATTAAGAGTATCTCTCATTTATCTCTCACTCTGTAACAATCATGACCCGCAGCACATCATGAGAGTCTATTCGTTATCTTCTGCTACATCTCTGATTAGGTCGGGCGGATAAGAGTGCCTAAAAAACCCCATCTTAACAAGCTCCAAACCTGGGAGACATTATTGCTAAACACCTACCCTCAATAGAAAGAAAGAAAGAAAGAAAAGAAGCGAGAGAAATAAGTTTAATCATATCTCCCTCTCAGTCTTTGAAGCTTTCCTTCTCTGCTGTTATTCATCAAACTTGTTACACATTGCGTACATTGCTGATCATGGACCGATACAGATGTGATGTTTTTCATCGCTTACTTTGATCTTGCTTCGAAATCAAATTACAGTCGCCTTTCCACATCTCGATATCGAAGGGACCATCGAGATAGGGAGAGATTGAGACAAAGGATTTTTTTTTTTTTTTTTTTTTTTTTTTTTTTTTTTTTTTTTTTTTTTTTTTTATATCGATCTATGGGTTCCCATTCTACTTGTTTCAAATCAAATGGAAAAAACCCTACCGCCACAGGTAACTCCGCTTCTTCGTCTACCGGAAATTCCAATGGGAAATCACATGACATGTCTGCCTCTGATTTTAATTTTCTAACTGAACAATTGAATCTAATGATTGGATGCAATGTTCAAAGCCACCACTATGACTGAAGCAGTCCAAGTAGGTGTAAAATTTACAAATCAAATTGTTATTGGATTACGTTTTTCTAATGGATCCAAATAATAATTTAAATATTTTAAATTGGAATGCTCGTTCTCTGAATGGTAAAGAGGACGAGCTGTTTAATTTTCTTACGGTTAATAACGTGCATATAGCAGTTATTACCGAAACGTATTTAAAACCTGGATCCAAACTAAAAAAAGATCCTAACTTTTTGTTTATCGTAATGATCGACTTGATGGGGCATGTGGGGGAGTTGCAATCATCATTCATAGGCGTATAAAACATCAACTGTTTTCATCATTTGAAACTAAAGTTTTTGAAACTTTAGGTGTTTCTGTTGAAACACAGTTTGGTAAATATACTTTCATACCTGCCTATTTGCCTTTTCAATGCTCTGGGCAGCAAGTTAATTTGCTCCAAACTGACTTGCGTAAATTGACTCGCAATAAGTCAAAATGTTTTGTCATTGGTGACTTTAATGCCAAACATCGGTCATGGAATAATTCTCAAAGTAATTCCAACGGCAGAATTTTATTTGATGAGTGCTCTTCAGGATATTTCTCAATTCAATACCCTGATAGCCCCACATGTTTTTCCTCTTCTAGAAATCCATCTACGATTGATTTGGTCTTAACCGACTCTAGTCATCTTTGTAGCCAAATGATTACTCATGCTGATTTTGATTCTGATCATGTCCCTGTTACATTTCAAATATCCCAAGAAGCGATTCTCAATCCTATCAGCTCCACTTTCAATTATTTACGAGCCGACTGGAATATATACAAAACGTATGTTGACTCCAATCTTGATGTTAACATTTCTTTAGAAACTAAACTTGATATTGACAATGCTCTTGAAACTTTAACAAATTCCATAAAATTTGAATCCGTGATTATAGACGATGATCTTAAACTCTTGATCCGTCTTAAAAACGTGAGGAGAAGGCAATTTCAACGCACTCGCGATCCTGCTATGAAAATTATATGGCAGGATTTGCAGAAAGAAATCAAGAAACGTTTTGCTCAATTAAGAAACAAAAATTTTGAAAATAAAATTTCTCAATTAGACCCTGGCTCTAAGCCCTTTTGGAAATTATCGAAAATCTTGAAAAAACCTCAGAAGCCAATACCGGCATTGAAAGAGGAAAACAAATTATTACTAACTAATTGCGAAAAAGCTCAAAAACTTGCTATGCAGTTTGAAAGTGCGCACAATTTTAATTTAGGACTTACTAGTCCAATTGAAAATGAAGTTACTCAGGAGTTCGAAAATATTCTCAATCAAGAGAACGTTTTCGAAAATGCCTGGGAGACTGATTTGGAAGAAGTGAGAACTATTATTAAAAAATTCAAAAACATGAAAGCTCCTGGCGATGATGGAATTTTCTACATCCTCATCAAGAAACTTCCAGAAAGTAGCTTATCATTTTTAGTTGATATATTTAACAAATGTTTTCAATTAGCATATTTTCCTGACAAATGGAAAAATGCTAAGGTTGTTCCAATTTTAAAACCAGACAAAAATCCTGCAGAAGCTTCTAGCTATCGTCCAATCAGTTTGCTTTCCGCCATCAGTAAACTTTTTGAAAAGGTTATTTTGAACAGAATGATGGCCCACATCAACGAAAATTCAATTTTTGCCAATGAACAGTTCGGATTCCGCCATGGACATTCGACCACTCATCAACTTTTACGTGTAACAAATTTGATCCGTTCCAACAAATCTGAAGGCTATTCTACTGGTCTTGCTCTTCTAGACATAGAAAAAGCATTCGACAGTGTTTGGCATGAAGGTTTGATTGTAAAATTAAAAAACTTTAATTTTCCAACATACATTGTTAGAATAATTCAAAGTTATCTGTCAAATCGTACACTTCAGGTTAATTATCAAAACTCCAGATCTGAAAGACTTCCTGTAAGAGCTGGTGTTCCTCAAGGCAGCATTTTGGGACCAATATTATACAATATTTTCACATCTGACTTACCTGAGTTACCTCAGGGATGTCAAAAATCTTTATTTGCGGATGACACAGGCCTCTCCGCCAAAGGACGAAGCCTGCGTGTCATCTGTAGTCGATTGCAAAAAAGTTTGGATATTTTTTCTTCATACTTGCAAAAATGGAAGATTTCTCCTAATGCTTCCAAAACTCAACTAATAATATTCCCACATAAACCAAAAGCTCTTTATTTGAAACCTTCAAGTAGACATGTTGTCATGATGAGAGGGGTTCCAATAAATTGGTCAGATGAAGTTAAGTATCTAGGGCTCATGCTAGATAAGAATTTAACTTTCAAAAATCACATTGAGGGCATTCAAGCCAAATGTAATAAATATGTAAAATGTCTCTATCCCCTTATTAATAGAAAATCAAAACTTTGTCTTAAGAACAAGCTGTTGATATTCAAACAAATTTTCAGGCCAGCCATGTTGTATGCTGTACCAATATGGACTAGCTGTTGTAATACCAGGAAGAAAGCTCTGCAGAGAATTCAAAATAAAATTTTGAAAATGATTCTGAGGCTTCCTCCCTGGTATAGTACCAATGAGTTACATAGAATATCCAATGTTGAAACATTGGAACAAATGTCAAATACAATCATTAATAATTTCAGGCAAAAATCGTTACAATCTTCTATTGCCACGATTAATGCGTTATATGTTTAGGTTAAGTTAGGTTAAGTATATTAAAAACGTTTTTTTTTTTCACTTATAAGCAGGTGAAATCAACTCACCTGTACAAAAAAACTGAACTGCTACGGCAAATGAAATGTAATATGTTGTTAACAAAATGTTAATTAAATCTTAAATTTGTTTTACCAAATTAGGATGATAGTGTTGTCAAATAACACAGAACACCTAGATATAAGAAATGAATGTAATGTTTGGAATGATACTAATAAAGAAATAAAAAAAAAAAAAAAAAAAAAAAAAAAAAAAAAAAAAAAAAAAAAAAAAAAAAAAAAAAAATTTTTTATGAATACTAGATTGAAAAACACTCCGTTGCCAAGAAAGTAAAACACAAACAAACGTCATTTTGCGCTCCTAATTTGTTTTGAATTCCAAAATATTGGTCTAGTAACCTTCGATATTGGTCAAATCGACATACGGAGAGAAAATCGAGAACGAAAAATCAACAGAAACACAGCGAGACATGGAGATATCGAGATAAGGAGAATATCGAGATATGGAGAGTGGAAATGTATGCAGACTGAAGGGACTTATGAAATCATCGACATAGGGAGAGATATCGAGATGTAGAACATCTAGATGTGGAGAGTCGACTGTAGAACGAATTCTACAATGCCTGTTCAAGTTGATTTATGTAGAACCAAATGAATAAATACATGAAACAATTCTAAAATATTTCCTTTAAAAACTCCTGGATGAATTTTCTACGCATTCTTGAGGAATCTTATTTGCATAACTGTGAATAAAATTCGGAAAGAATAAATCTTTCAATTATGAATTATTAAAAACTAGTGGTCCCGGCAAACTTCGTCTTGCCATCCAGTAGGCTGTTGAAAAACGCTATCCAAGTCCCGTGTAGAAAATGTCAGATTAGTTTCCCCCGTTTTCCCCACTATCCCGAAGACTTGCCTAACCTTTTTCTTCGCACAAACACGTCGCTTTGGACGAATTCAACAGTGAAAGAAACATGTAAGTCTTAAGCCATTTCGTGACATACAAACATCATTCCATTTTTATTTATATAGAAGATTGAATTGTTATTATTTGAGAGGAATTCATATCCATGGGGAAATTATCATGTCAATCTCTGCTGAAGCAAATTCTTAGATTCTTGGTGTTCTTAGAAAGTATTATCTGCAGAAAATAAAATGAGAGTTTTTCTCAGAGATATTTCTGAACGAACTTTTGAAAAAATCCATTATTATTTTCCTTAGCACTATCCAGAGAAATTCATTAGGAAAGTAATCTACGCAACAATCTTTGAGGGATTTCATGGAAAATTTATGAAAAAAAAACAAACAACAAATATTTTGAAAATATCGCAAGACAAAAGAAGTTAAAACTTATAAAAATATGCTTGAAAATCTTTCATTGATTCCTGAAAAAGCCTTGACAGTATTCCTGAAACATTCCGAGTATACTCTCTGAATGAATTCATAAGGAAATATGAAGGCATCTTGAGCACTCGACACTGAAGAGGTCGCAGACGAAATAGGCCTATCTGTCACATGATCAATCACTAGTGATGTTTAGTATCTTCTGTTTTTTTTGCAATGTGAAGTGTTAAAATTCAATAAGTTTCGATAATCCCTCCAAAGTACAAAGTGTAGTGAAGACATCTGTTGAAAATTTTGATATATCGTTAGTTGAACTATTAGAAAGCACTGAGTGGAATTTATAAATATTTGGAGTAGTTTGTCTGATATTATTCTTAGCAAAAAGAACATTATCAACTAAATTTCGGGAAATCAGTACCGTAAAACGAGGGCAGATTAAGCATTGTATTACAACTTTTTGTTACATTATCCTTACAATTTGATATATAAATTTTGGTAAAACCAGTTCTTCGTTGATCTCTACGTAATGGGTTTAATTTTGTGAAATTTCGTGTAATATTTCGTAAAGTAAGCTTGAATATTGAAAACTGAAAACAACACACTGGGGCGAAATTGAACACCATATTAAAAAACCAAAATTACAAAAAAAAAATATATGTACTAAATTCCGGGACCCAAATTAAAAACGATGATATATTCTTATAATAACTCGTGTATTTCACCATTTCATTGTAAAATTAAACTACGAAAACCAGCAACATATGCCTAAATAAAGGCAATTCCCCTTTTGATGCAATGTTGCACGTTTTTTTAGAATAAACAATTTAATTATTGAAAAACTATGCTGATAATGGTGTACGATTTCAAAAAAGAAAAAAATAGTTCGCTAGTGCACTCTATAGCTTACACAGCAATTCAAGTACTCGAAGTATGCATATAGGCTTAGCACAAGTGGATGGTTCAGTATTGATTTTTCCAACGGTATTTCTTACATCTCAAAAACCGTTATTTTTCTATGCAAAATTACCTTTATTGAAAATAAATCAGTTTATAATCATCATAAAACATCTATAAACTAGAAAACATGGAATGTTTGTGATTCCAACGAGTCATTTAGCGATTTATTTCATCTCGGAATACGGCATCTGCAGGAAAAGCTAAGAAGATATTTAAACAAATTTCCCTAAAACAAAAACAAAATATCTAAACATATTCCTGAGAAAATTTCTGTCTGATTCCTTGGAGGAATACTTCAAAAAACTGTTTGTGGCATACCTGCACAAGTTCAGGAATTATTTCTGGTGGAATCTATTTCTTAGGCAGGTTACAATCTGAAAATTTTGTATTGCGACGCAGGAGATTTTTTTTTTCGTTTTCGTGCGTCTTGCTAAGCAGTGCTTCATAAAGCCCAAGCAATCCGGCTCGTTTCTCATATAGTTCCTATGTATTGCTGACGAAATTTAATTGATTTGCAGCTGCCTTGTCACCGATGCATTTTTAACCTTTACGTCACCGAGCTCCGACATGTTTATTTGTCATAAATGAACAATGGTGAATTCAGAACCATACCGGAGATATTTCAAGTTGTATTGGGGTCACGAGGGCGCCAAATTTAAAAAAAAATGTGATTATTTTTTTAATTGTTGCAGTTACAAAACCATAGTTTTTGGTTTGGACATAAAACAGAAATGTCCCCAAACAGGCCCTCGAGGAACCTGTGCCAGAAGTTCTGGAATGGCCACATTTCTTCGTACCAAGTTTTTTTCTATGTTCTCCCGAATTCATGAAGATTGAGACGTCGCACGGTTTGTTTTGGACATGAAACGGAAATGTCCCCAGAGGGGCCCTGTCGTAATCGACTACGGTGTTTAAGGACGGTTCAATAATTCAAATTATGTTTAAAGTATAAAAATCGTTATACGCTATCTAACGTTTTACATAAAAACTTCGGTGTTGTAACTGCGTCGGGCTTAGCCAAACAAGCCGTTTTGATTTATTAGACTGAGAATTCAGTATTGTCCATTTATGCCAAATAACTAGTACCTTTTTAAAGTCAACTGAAGGTGGTTTCAGAAAAATCGAAAGGAAATTGACGAAATGGCATACTGAAATTTCGAAATCCGTTAACGTTCAAGAATCCGCATTAGCGTAGAAGCAGGGAAAGCAAGGGGCCCCAAAATGTTTCATAATGACATTTAAAGACATTTAAAGAAAAAAATATATTTAGTTGGATCTATGAATAAGGTGCAAATAAAAATGAGGCAAATGTCAAAGCTTAAAAAGCCATTTTTTTAACAAACAAATCTATCACACTGCTCTTTTGCTCTTTTATTTACCAAATAAAACAGCTATGAGTTTTTATTTTCTTCGATTTGTCGATTTAAAAGGAGAAAACTGCTATATCACTTTTGACAATTGCACCATTTTATTAAGCTTATTTTTAGCCCTTTCTTTATCTTCAAAATCAGTAAATTTTCAGAGAAAACGTCATAAAGATTGTTCTTGAGAGTTTCCGACACAGTAATTATTAATAATTCTTTGAATAATTAGATCAAAACTATTGATAAGAGTTGATTCTGTTGGTAACTGCAAAAAAAGCTGGAATTCAAAATAATTTTGTCTAGAATTCATAAGTTTGAGGAAGGAGTTCTGGCAGGCGTATCGGCATAGCATATGGAGTAACAATTCGTCATTTTCATGAATGTATTTATTGCGCTATAAACGTTTCATAAAATTTCTTCTGGTGAATCTTTTCGATGGATTGTTATAGGAAGGAACTTCTTATAAAACTCTAGCATAATACATAAAGGAACACTTGATAGAAGACTTCAATTTTATCAAGTAACTGCTCAATGATTTCGCAAATATGTATAGAATATAAACATTCTCTGTCCTCAAAAAATTCCAACAAAATACATTGAAAATTTCCCCTATATTTTGTTTTTTAATCCGTCAAATTCCATTTTTGAGTATTTCATCAAAACAAGCAAAACATAACATCAACAATTTCTAAAAGAAGGTACAAATCAACTCTTCCAAAATTTTCAATATCTAAACATTTAAATGTCTTAAAAATGGAAACACGTTTGCATAACTGATATTCCCTTCGATCTCATATTTTATGTGGAAATCCCTAGAGGATTGTATATAAAAACAGGTGGATTTTTTACGGTTTCCTTGGAGGCCGATCCCCTGACAATACCTTACATAAATCTATTAATAAATCTCTTCGAAGATCTACACAGAACTTCCTGGAGATATTCATGGAATGATTCCTAGAGTAATTCCTGGATTGAACCCTCAAAGACCAGTCTCTGGAGTGCTGAATGAATCTCTGTACAATTAATTATGGATTCCAAGAATCAGTTTATGGAAATATTTCACGAATGGTTTAAGAATCTCTCGGAGTGTTTACAAAATTCAACAAAACTGTTGACGAAACTTTGGGTACATGCCGGTAGAACATGTAAAAGAACAGCTAGGGTTGATGTACCAATAGTGGAGGTGCTAAGCACGAATGAACTTCATTTAACCGCCTCAATTCAAGAAGCGCAACTAATGTACATGTTGATGTTGCAACGGGAAGTAACGACCACTGACTTAATGAGAAAAATGATTTCATCGTAGTAATCCACGGCATGTCAGTGAAAAATAATACCTCCACTATTGGTACACTGTTCCTTAAGTTGCGGTATATTTTTTAATTGTGTTCCTATAGTTGCGGTATCCGTTGTTTTATTATGGGATCCACACTTTACCGCAACTATTGGTACAAGCAAGAACAGTTTTAGCAATTTTAGTGATATTTGATCAGTTTTAAAGCAATTTGAACGCTCTTTTCAACTATTCCGTGTACCAACAAGCCACTACGTCGATTGGCAGTGTCGGTTATGATGGCTAATGCAATAAAATCAGTGAAAACGGCACTACCGCAACTATAGGAACACCCACAACTAAAGGAACACTTACCCTAGAAGTATTGTATTTAATATTTGTTTTCAATATTAGTAGAGGAAGCAATGAAGGAATCTCATAAGGAATTTAAAAATCTCAAGAAAGTTCTGGAATGGTGTCTTACGAAATTTTCAGAATTCGAAGAAACTCCTGAAAAAAAATCTGTTACCAAATCTCAGAAAAATATCTTGGAAGTTTTCTAAAGTGAAATCCCACCGGATGCCTTTAAGAAAACTTCAAAGAAACATCAGTAAAAGTGCTTAGGCTAATTCTTGGAGGAATCTGTTACAGGCTTCTTAACATTTTAAAATAAATTCTAAGACTATTTGTAGAACACTCCTAGAGAAACTCCGATATTGTTAATATCATTTCTGAAGAAATAATTGCACGAACATTGTTATCTATCAATAAATAGGAAAATGTGGAAGTGGGTATTAAAAAATAATTCCTGGTGAATATTTCAAAGGACTTTTAAAACGATGCTTGGAATTCATGGAATATTCCAAGAACTTCCAACTAATTTACTTTCAATGTACATAATTCGTATTACGAAATTGTGCACACCGATAAAAGATTAAATGATAAATCTGCGAAAATCACAGTATAATAATTAAAAATTAATTATAAGTGCGAGATTAGTAAACACATGATTATTGTGGCGGATTTTGCGTCCCCGACACCAGAATATGCTAGGCCCCTTCCAGAAAATAAAATCCTACCTACGCCAATGAGAAGTCCATCATCGTAATCATCGTCACCATCGAAACTTTATAAACAGTTTTTCTGTCCAAAATTATTCGATGAAAATGTACACACTGTGTTTCAGTTGGTAAATAGAATACAGTGAACACATTTTCGTGTAAAATTTCTTGATTTTTAACAAAAAAAACTGCTTTTGAAAATTCTGAAATTAATGGCGGACCTGCCATAATCATAATCGTCTTACAAATTTTCAAAACTACTTTTTGCTCTAAATCGTAGCAATGTTCATGAAAATCTATCATTGCATTACACTTGCTATCTGTAATGCAGTGATAAATTTTCATAAAAATTTCATTAAATTCGAACGAAAAAACTGGTTTTTCATTTTTGACGATTGTCGAGTGGGCCTTAATGGGCCCATTACTCAGTCAACATATTGAACTAAGACACGTTTCCAACGCAACCGTTCTGATTCATATTACGGACTTTTAAACCCTCAGTGAATTTTAACTAATCAAAAAGCGTATGACATTAATCATTCTGTAAGAATCCTCGCAGCGTTACCGAACTTTCAAACCACTTAACTTTCGAATAGTACACTCAGGCAAATGGACTATCGATAAACATAGGAACCCCTTATGAAAATTCGCCACAAGAAATCGGATTGAAATTCATAAATTTGCCTTATGAAACCAGAATTTGAAAATAAAAAAACGTTTTCGCGGCAACCTGGAATCGAACCAAGAATCTTGCGATCGACAAGCTCGAGCGTACACCACGCGCCTATCGACGCCTTGATGTTATGTGATGCTAAAACGATACATAAAGCGATCGTGTTGCAATAATCGTTCCACCTTTCATAAGGCAAAATGTATGAAATTCGATAGTCCAGTTCGCTGCGTGTAGGTAAAGATTTCGGTTCCGCGACATGAAAAAATTATACTAATTGGAAATTTGCATGACTTTTCATGACTTTTATTCCGAACGCTTCCTTACTTTTGCTTTATATTCTGGACACTTTGATCCGAATTCCGGACAGCTCATGGATATAATAATTAGGAATACCAATTCATCAATTGAAATTACCCAACCACTAGTGAGACCTCTGAAGCAGTTGAGCATTCCAAATTTCAATAGATATCTAGGAAGAATGCTTTTTAAATACGAGTCTCGAACGTGGGAGCTTTTGAACGACAAATGCCTATTGAAACATCTCGTGTGAAATGTTTTCCATACAAAATGTCCGGAATTTTAATCAAAACAGTACATTTATCGTTTTTGCGTGAAATTCATGAATAAACATTTGAGTTGAGTTTGCTCGCCCCAGCCCTTCCCGATGGAAATCCTGACTACACCCATAATTTCCATCCGCGGCCAGTTGGTTGCTTTGCCGCTGCCGCCGACGCCTGCATATAGGACTGTGGAGTAGTAGTTCATCAACCACCTTCTTCGCATGCCCTAACCTTTCCCTTGACGCGCTCGTTGGTCATGCGGTGCCGGCGTGGGATGCTGAAACAGGGAGATGAGGGCGGACGTAGAACACTCCTCTTCTTCTATAAATGACATATCCTCTCGTCGTTCGCTAAGGCACTTCTGCTTTTTCTATCGGCCACCACCGTGACAGTGGCACACATTCAAGTTTGCCGCAGCGAAGTGATATTTATAGATCTCTGCGCGTAGCTTTTACTATTCGATTTCTTTGTACGACCACACCGTGCAGCGGGACTTGCAGTTTGCGGCGAACTGCATTGTTCAACACACAAATATCTCGTATTTCCATAAAAAAAAAGAATTCCTCAGCTAAGAAAAGCCTAGAACATTCCTCGAGTAATCCTTTGCCCTTACAACATCTACGCAACCGACACGCAACCGATAGGCTGCAATCCCATGCGTATATTACATCATAGCAACATCATCCAGTCAAAGTGGAGAAAGAGAGTGTGAAGCGCAACAATCGTCGTCAACGGGAGCGACGACTGCGGTGACAGTAGTGACAAACAGTCATCATCGCAGTAAGCCACCAGGGACGGCCGAATCTCACTGATTTCCATTGACCGAGCGCGCTCGCTGTTCTTCAACCTACAAAGATGCCTAGCCTTTCTAGCGTCTGCTAGCTACTGTGCGAAAGACGACAGGCGAAAGAGAGAAGGAGTGCGCAATTTGCAGCACTGTGCCTTCCTTTCATAATAGAAAAAAAAAGTGCATTTTTGTTGTCGTCGCGCGCGAGAAAGCGCAAAGGCAAAAGACGTCGAGGGCGCGACGGAAAAAACTGCGCCGCGAGCATTAAATTTTCGACTTCTCCCTATGTACACTTTTGGGGACGAGCGCGATCCTCCAACCTCTGCGGTGCGTATTGTGACTGTATGGGCAAATGTGTACTGCAGTACACACAATCCCGCAGTCGCCGCGCCACCAACGCGACATTGGCCCATCAACACCGTATGAGATGGTATGCGTTGTTCGATATTTCATTGAAAGAGAGAGGGTGAGAGAGAGAGCGATTCTGATTGGTGAGAGAGCGAACGGAAACCTGAGGCAGGTTCAGTACCTTGATATTGAAATTGAAAACTGACTACGACGACGGCCGACCGAGACGACCGACACAGACGGCGGATTCCATCGTAGCCAAACGCTAGCGCTGACGGAGAACTTCAATGTTCAATGTAGGTGAAGTCAAGAGTCTCGCCATCAGCAGAGTATGGACTACAATGCACGCTCAGTTTGCTTTACAGGAAGTTGAGCTTCTTCAAAATAAAGCACTTTAGATATTTACAATAATTCAAATTGTAATAAAGATACCACAATTCATGGTATGGCTCATATTATAAAATTATTGTTGTGTGAATGGTGACAATACTCTCTATCAAATAATGACTATTTACAATAAACATTGCGAAACCATTGACTTTAATATGAAATCAAGCTCAAACAAAAATGTATGTTCAATCATAATTCTAACTATAATACGAAAATAACGTTTGAAATTGTATAACAATAAGCTAAAAAATGTAGCAAAACGTTTTACCTCTTGACGACAGCAAATATCAAATTACAAAAAACATAAAACTACAATTTGTTCAAAAATAAATTCAAACCTTGGATCAAAATGTCAAATAAAAATATTATAAATATTCTACAATTTCCAACACCGAAAATAAAACAAATTCATTGCCAAATGTTTCAAGTTATCATTGATATTTGTTTACTTGATCTAAATGCTGTCATTCTGTAATTGTATCATTGATTGACAATAACATGTATGGTTATAAAACGATTACCTGTATAATTAATTATTTTCGATTAATTAAATACATATTTTAGTTTCAATGGTTTAATCGCAGTTCATTATCTTAAACTTCAATAATTGTTTGTTATTTTTATGAAATATTATAGGCAAAAGACTTATGTGATAACTGTGCGGACGGTATATACAACTGTGTGAAATTACTTTAACGTGCAGTAGTGAGAGAGAATGGCTGGTGGTTGTGAGAATTGTACAAGCATTTCAATCAAACATGAATGGGACGGACGGAGGATGGTGAGAGTGAACTCCACAATTTGAGTAGCTCTCTTTCAACTTTGTAGCAGTTCGGTGGGTGCTTGCAAGATTTTTTTAGAAAAAAATAGCAGTCCTCTAAATACTTATCCATCTAACATATATTTCGATTTTCTGTTACAACGTTAGGATCAAATTATTCTGAACATCTTTTCATGAAATATCAGGTATATTATGCACAAAACTATCAAACATTAGTGAAAGTGTGAAAACAATCAACATATTTTCTGAATGATAAACAAAAATACAGGATAGAAGTTTGCATAAAGGGAAGTTCTTACAAAATTAAGGGATGCGAAGGCAGTTGAAATCTATCGACTTATTTACTTTATGGCATAGAATGTCACGAACACAATCACTCCTGTTGCGTTAAAACACTAACTGATTATTGTTTTCTTTCTTTTTCCATTTCAGGTGAGTACAACATGAATACAGCGAAATCCGAAAATCTTTACCGGAAACAGGTAACAGGAACAACACGATGCAAACAACATCGAGTCTTATGTATCACAATTTAAGCAAGAGGTAGATTCTGACAGTCTGTAGTGTCATATTTAGTGACATAATGGATAAGCGACAAGTTAAGCCAAATAAAAAAGAATACTACAATCAGAATTGACGAATTCTTTTTACGGCATCTGACCAATTGAGTATCTTCATGAAATAATATTACTAGCAAATATTCTTAAATTATACTTTGGAACAAGTATTAGGGAGCAGCATCCTATTCTTGGCACTTTTCATTCACTTCGACAGGTGTTCTTTTTAAGCTACTGAGCTCCTATTTATCCATAACATGCGTCGTATTGAAGTGATTCTTATTGGAAATTTTCAGACTATTCAGCCCAGAAAACCCCCTATGCCGAAGTTAATCATGAAAGTGCCCAAATTGTTCTGCACCCTACCTAAATTTTGTTAAAATTAACGAAAACTGAGTGAAAATCATTTTGTCTTACATTTTTTTATATATCTCAAAATGAATTTTGTAAATATGCACACACACTAATTTTCTACTTTATCCGTTCTTTTAAATAAGGAGATTTTTGCATCATCTTCATCTATCATTTCTTTTCTTACCCAACTGATTAAGTTGCCATTTACAATGGTGTTTGTATGTCACGGGTTGGCTTGAGAGCGGGTCAACGGATATGCATGATTCTTTCTACTGGTTTCCGCCGCGTTCGTTTGAGGAAATAGTTCAGGAAACTTCCCGGAATAGTCGGGAAAATGAGATCTGACGTTTTACAACAGCCTACTTAATGGATTGTCAAAATTTGCCAACACCACTAGTTTCTCAAAAAATGAGATTTACCAAAGCTTTCCTTTGAATCTCTATCTCAGGGATTTTTCAAGGAATCAAGGAATTCAATGGTTCTTGTTATTGACAAAAAAAAACTCTTCAATAGTTAAGTTATGATTTCCCATATATTCCCTGCTTAAGATGCCAGATGATAAGGTTTTCCTTTATAAGAATTCGCTAGACAAATCCATATGTTAAGGTGAAACATCTCGGAATCCAAATATGGCCGGCACAATGGCCGACTTATGCTCCTACTCACGTTTTCAAAGGCACTAATCTGGAGAAAATAGTTAGCAAACACTTATGATCTTCTTATTTTAAGCTTTCTGCTAGTGCATAAAGCCAAAATAAAAAATTCACTGTAGTTTGATGCTTTCTTCTTGAGATTTGTGCCTTTGAAGTTGTAGTGCAAATTTAGAAGTTGATTCCAAGCTGTTTCACCTTAACTAAAATTGACAAAAATTACAATTTCTTAGGCCATAGTTAGCAAGAATTTGAAGCGAAAAATAAGACTTAATTCACAACAAATCTATTCAAGAATTTTCAACCTGGCTTTGTTTTCTAAGATGGAAGCCAGAAATTTAACTTGGTGTGGGAAAGTCCAACAAAACCGACCTTATTTTTTTATTCCAGCAATAAATTATTTCGAAGATTTTGCATCATTTTTGAAGTATTTTCTTATGAATAAACTTGTTGCTTAAACTCATAACTATACATTTAAAAAAAAATACTAAGGTTTCAAATTTTAAAGATATTGAAAAAAAATTTGACTTATTTCTAACAGCTTTGTAGCAACAGTTGTTACACATTTTTTTCAACAATTTTAGTACAATCAAACTCCCCAAGAAATGCCAAAGGCTGCTACAAATCTCTTGTAAATTATTCAAATAATATTGTGAGCTTTGTTCATACTTTCGACGTGAATTTCTTGTGGAGGACAGCCATTCCTTCTATATCTAATTTTTATCCACAAATAGATTCCGGAATGTGATCCCGAATTCTTCAAAAAAATACTTAACCTTTCAAAAGATCAACGTTTTCCCTTGCATCTCCTCATTGATTTTGTCAAATTTTATACTGAGATACTTCGCTGAAAGTTCTTCTAGAAATTCTTGTGCAAATTCCTTCAAATAGTTTTCCCAAATACTTTATTTCCAAAGCCTTCTGAAGTATCTCCAAAATACTGTGCTAAAAAAATTTTTATGTTATGTTTCTGCAATCTTCAGAGGAAATTTGTTGAAAAACTTCAGGATTATTTTGCTTCCGAAATAAGCATAGCGGTAAACGAAACTTAGTGATCTTGACTGGTATTTCGTAAACTTATTTTGGATTTCGGCTTGTAGTCACAGTCAAAAGCGTTTATAATTTTAGTTCATCGGCAGTGAACTTTTTGATACTTTTGATTGTACATTTAGCCAAATAACTGGTAGAAATGGAAGGGATGTGTTAAGATATTAATAAGCATTTTGTGAGGATCTTCCTTAAAACTTTTTTCAGAAACAGTTTTGATAACTATTGGCAGCATCTATATTGTGCGATTGATATTTTTGCAATTCTAGGTCGGAATTCCTAGAGGCTTTTTGGTAGAGCTCTGAAGCATTCGAAAAATATATATTTTTTAATATTCGTATGGAACTTCTTATTTTTTTTTATTCATAAGATTTAATTATCCTAAAATCATTCACAGCTGGAGAAGAGATTATAAATAAAAAAAAGTAAAGGTAAAATTCCAGGATTTTTTGAAAAAGTGCCAAATTTTTATACGTATGATTTCTGATTTTTGAAATTTTATTAGGGCTTCCTCAAAAAATGTTCAAACTAATGCAAAAAATTCCTCTGCGGATTCCGGTAAAATGAGCTTAGTTAGAAACAGAACAAGTTTTTTTTTGTAGTAGAACAACTTTTTTGTAGTGAATCTAACAAGAACAAGTTTTTTATGAAGTAAATCTAACAAAACCCACTTAAGCCTTTCCGTCAGGGATATCGTGAGGAATTCTGTCAAAAAGTTTCTGAAATTCTTCGTTGAATTTTTGAATTTTCCGCTATGAATTTAGTATTTTTCTTCCAAATTTAATTAAGGCTGGAATTATGTATCAAATTTCTTACGAAATTTTTCCAATAGTTTTTTTTGTAGGTGAATGGTTTGTGGAGAAATTTGTAAAGAAATCCCCAAAAATATTCCTGGAGAAAAAAATCCAGAACCTGAAAGAATACCTGATGGAATAATAGGAGACAAAATGTGGAATATTAGTAGGCATCCTTAAAGTAACACTTGGAAGGATCATTTTTTTTTTGCATAAAGTCTTGGATACATTTTGCTGCAAATTTTTAAGCAGTCCTTGAAACAATTTCGAGAGATTTTCTGAAATATTTGCAAATGGAATCTGAAGAGAAGCTTTAGGAAAAACCTCAACGGCAAAGATAAAAATAAAACTGTAAAAATTTGTGGTAAGATCAGAAAGCCTAAGAAACTGCAGGAAAAATTGGATGTGTAATAACTACCAATCCCAGGAATTATTTTCCGTGGGAATTCCAAGAGGAACGCTGTCAAAACTTGTAAAGTTTTTGGAGAAAGCACTAGGAATTTTCAGAGGAATCTCTTGAAAGCACATAGTCACAGGGGATATTCCTCATGAGTTCCTTGAAAGGATTCGTGAAGGATTTGTTTTGTAGTAAAAATTGAAATTTACAAATATCACTGAAGTGTCTGATATCAAACGTTTATTTTCATGTCTCATAAGTATGAAATATTCATCAGCTGTTTTTTTCCTGCTCACTATATGATGCCATCAAAAATTCCTCTGTGGATTCCATCGGAAGTTCCGCTAGGGATTCCATCAGTAGATCCTCTTCTTAGGATTCCATCGGACGTTTAACTAGGGATTCCATCAGCAGTTTCTTTAGGGATTCCATCTAGAATTTCATTAGGAGTTCTTCTATCAATCCCACCAGAAGTTTCTCCAGGAATTCCATCAGAAGTTTCTTCAAAGATTTCACCTGAAATTCCTTAAGGGGATTCTATCAGGAGTTCCTCCAGGGGTTCCATTATGAGTTCCTATTGGGATTCTATCAGGAGTTTCTTTTGGGCTTCCATCGTAGTTATCTGGGTTTTTCATCAGAAGTTCATCCAGAGATACCATCGAGAGTTCCTTCAGAGGATCCACCTGGAATTCCTCCAAAGATTATGTCAGAAGTTCCTTCAGAGATTTTTTCAGGAGTTCCTCAAGAAAATCCATAACGATTTCTTTTAGGAAATCTTCCAGGGATTTCATCAAGAGTTCCTAAAGGAAATATATCAGGAGTTTCTCTAGAGATTCCACCAGAAGTTCCTTCATAGATTCCACCTAGAGCTGCTCCAGAGATTATATCAAGAGTTCCTCAAGAAAATGTATCAGAATTTCTTAAGGGGCCTACATAAGCAGTTCCTCCTGGTATTTGATAAAGAATTCTTCCTGAAATCTTATCAGGAATTCCTCCAAAGTTTTCAACAAGATTTCCTATGGGGGTTTCATTAGGAGTTTCTCTAGAGACTACATCAGAATTTCTTTCAAAGATCCCACCTGGAACTCCTTCAGGGATTACACCAGAAGTTAGTTTAGGGATCACATCAATAGTTTTTCTGGGGATTACATCAGGAGTTCTGTTAGGGATTTCATCAGGAGTGCCTTTAGATATTCCACCTGGATTTCCTCCAGGGATTCCATCAGTTCCTCTCCAGGAAAAGTTTCTCTAGCGATTCCATCAGAAGTTTATCCAGGAATTCCATCAGAAGTTCCTTCAAAGATTTCACCTGAAAGTCTTTCAAGGTATTCTATCGGGAGTTCCAGTAGGGACATTTCCTAGGGAGTTCCTTTAAGAATATCTTCAAGAATTCCTCCAAGAGTTCCAACAGGAGATCCTCCAGGGATTCCACAAGAAGTTCCAATTGGGATTATATCAGGAGTTTCTTTAGGGCTTCCATCGTCGTTCTTCTTGGGCTTTTATAAAGAGTTTCTCCAGGGATATCATCAGGAGTTCCTTCAGAGGTTCCATCTGGAATTCCTCCAGCGATTATATCAGAAGTTCGTCCAGAGATCATATCAGGAGTTCCTCAAGGAATTCCATAAGGATTTCTTATAGGGATATCATAAGTCATTCCTCTAGGGACTCTTTCAGGCGTTCCTTCAGGAATCTTATCAAAAAATCCTCAAAGGATTTCATTAGGAGTTCCTTTAGAGATTACACCAGAAGTTCCTTCAGAGATTCCACTTGGAACTTCTTCAGGGATTACATCAGAAGTTCTTCTAGAGGAACACATCAAGAATTCTTCTGGGGATTACACCAGGAGTTCTTTTATGGATTTCATCAGGAGTTCGTTTTGACATTCCACCTGGAACTCCTCCAGGGATTCTATCAAAAGTTTCTCTAAGGATTCCATCAGGAGTTCTCCTAAGACTTTGAACAGGAGATCTTCTCTGGATTACATCAGGTTTTCCTCCAGGGATTCCATCAGGAATTCCTATAGGGTTTCTATCAGGAATTCCTATAGGGATTCCATTAGAAGTTCCTCCAGGGATTTCATTTGGAGTTCCTCCAAGGTTTCCTATAAAAAAGTCCTTCCCAGAAGGATCAAAAGGTATGTACACTGTTAAAAATGATGAAGCATACACGTCATGCAAACTTCATTGGGATAATGTAAACATGAAGTCATGTAAACTTAAATTTGAAAACATGGAAATTTTTACTATGTCACGTTAACTCACAGACTCCTGCTGGATTACATGATATGCAATTAAAGTTGTAAATATCTGTAAATATCCATGGTATGTCACGCTCCAATTATGTTCATTATATGTCATACAAGTTTTTATCATGACGATGAATTACTAAAAATTTTAAAAATCCTGAATCGACCTCACCGCGTGCTCCGTTTCAGAAGAGAGCCACGGAGAGCCAACGCAGTACACAACCGACCAGCTCTCTTCTCAAGCGTTGCGTTTGTACCATTCGCTTATACGCAAAGCGTAGGATACAAGTGTTGTATGTAGTTCACCTCTTCCACACACCATCACTTTCGCATGTTTGCCGTAAAAGCTTTTCGTTCCGTTCCAATCAAAATCCAAGTGCGATGGGATGCAAAGCAAAAGCCAACTTATAGCCGCGAGGAGCACACCTAATTGCGTTTTCTATGTACAACACAAAGGCACTCTCACTCTCGCGCGCTCTCACGTTCCGGTGTCCGCGTCGCACCACCCCGTACCTTCTTCCGCCGGGGGAAACCTTCACCCGGCTGGCTGGCGTAGAGTTCGCCGCCGTCGCCACTACAAATCCGTCCGTCGCTTTTAGTATATGTTTGTCCGTCATGCGGTAGAGTTGCGAGTCGTGTTGTCGCGTCGTGGCCTCCCAAAAGCAAAAATCGTCTCTCGTACCCCACAATATACGGTGATTACAGTGATTTGTGTATAGTAAACGCAACAAACAGAGGAACTACTCTCCACAACGACGTCTCGACGGACGGGCAGTGTGTTTTTACTACAAAACCGGAACGTGTCCCTTCCCTCGCGGGCGCTTTCTCGTTAGTTCGTTTCAAAAGTGAAAAATCGTGATTTTGAAAGTGCGTGCTACACAACAACATCGAGGTGTCAAACAATCGAGCCGATATTAGTGAGTGACCTCCGGAGCTCGTAAGCGTGAGTGACGAGACGGCGCGCGGGTGAAAGGCGGAACAATAGAGAGTTTTGTTGACAACGTGCGACTCGCGTGGATTGAACGGCCTACTGAGGTAAAAAGATTGTGACGGATTACTGGAGTGAAGATACTATTGTTCTTCAAGTGGTCTAATGTGACGCGCCGTAGAACGGAAAGGATAGCAGCTGCCCCACCGACTAGGTTTCCCTAGGAAAAAAGGGAATAAGAAAATCGTAAGGGAAGGAGTAGTGTGTGGGAGTAGTGGTGTGAAAGTTGGTGCATCCTAGACCGGGAACTGCAGTCGCTCTAGGATCATCGCTAGAACCAATACAGAAAAGTGAGAAACGCTTCTTCGGCTGGTGCAGACGAAGTTGTACAAGCAGAGAAGCGACCGGCGGAGGAGTGCTACAAGAAGAAGAAGAAGCAGAAGATAGATTGAATCGCCAGAAGTGCATTCCGGTTGGAAAATAGTGTGCCGTTTGTTGAGGTAGTGGATGCATGTGGTACAATGACCTGCATTTAGTGAGAATTATTCCACGGAGTCGCCTCTCTAGTGTGAGTGTGTGTGGGAAGGTGATGCAGCGTTGACATCAAGTATCGAAGCCTACGTGTATAGATGGTTGAATTTCAAGTTCAGCAGTTACTAGATTGAAGATTCTATTGTGCAATTTTTGTACTAACGTTGATTGGCTGTCGGAACAGGAGGTGAAGCAGAACGTGCGATTAGTAGTCAGTGTAAGTGTGCATATGACGACGGAAGTTTTGCCTGAGGATTGCGGCTAAATTCGTGGATTAGCGGTTGAAGGAGTTTGCTCACACACGTGAGAAAGCGAGAGATGTTGTGCAATCGCGCTGATGCATCGTGCAGCGATTGCGGTTGTACAACTGTTCACACAAGTTTGCTTAGTGATAAGATTTTGAGTTGTTCGCTCCCTGTCGTTTCCTTGCAAAGTTGAAATCTATAATCGCGTACACAAGTTTCCCAGATCCGTTAATTGTCTACTCGAATACTCGCTCGCAAGGGGAGACACTTGTCAAATTAGCACCGAACTATCGAATTGATGTCGAGATCATGTTCCCCCCCTGCTAGGTCGGTATCGCCTGTTTCTAATCTCCTCGTCGCAAAGGCAGGCAACCTTCTGCCGAAATCTACTCAGCAGAAAATTAATGATCAAAACAAAACCTTGCCACTGTGCTGCGGCAAGTTGTCCACACACACGCTCTTTTTCTATCAATGGCGTCAACACACGGCCGCCGTGGTGTTTGCTCTGGTGGTCAGGGATGCCAGATTGGAAGGCATGTCTTTCTTTGGGAGATGTTTGGGCTGAGCGGAAGATGTTTGGGAGACGGAGGGCATTTGGAAGACATTTCAGAGTTTGTGAAGACATTTGGGAGATAATTTCAAATGATTGTTTTTTTCCTAATCTCTAGGTTGAACAATAAAAATCAGTTAGCAACCACAGAAACTCTTGAAGAGTTTCCTTCAAGCATGTATGAAGAATTTGCATAGTGGTTTATCTAACAAGGCTTTACGAATCTTTTTTGATATTTATCTCTGAGTTCAATTTCTCATGACTTACTTACAAGTTTCCTTCCAAGAATTTTTCGAGAAATTCTTCATTAATGCTTTACTCTAAAAATTTATCTGAGGAACCATACCTACCAGAATTCCCACAAAAATCTTTTCTGAACTCTTTTACAGATTTTTTTCTAGCAATTTATGCGAGAATTTCAATATGGATTCATTCAAGAATACCCTTAGGGTTTCTCTCAGAATTTTGAAAATTTCTTCATGGATCTCTGATAGAATCTAAGATCACTCCAATAATAGGGAGCCGGATCCTATTATTTTGCCCTTATGATTCACTTCGGCAGTGGGGTTTTTGAAAGCTACTGAGCACATATTTGTTAGAGCTTTAAATGTTGAAGTTTTCAAATATATAAACGAACTAATTGCGTCATGAGAAACTTTCTTGAATTGACTCCCAGAAAAAATCCATTCGTTTTAATTTACCACGTATCTTGTTAAGAATCCGTCATGTTTCTGCAGGGTTTTTTTTATCATAACTACTAGATAACTTAGAATAAATCTCTCCAAGAATTCTTTGAAAAGTTCTATAAGGATTATTGAGGTTTTTCAAAGACGATTTCTGCGAAAAAAAAACAAAGAAACTCTCAAATAGTTTCTCCAAAAATTTCTAATAGAATGCTATCTAGAGATTTTGGAAAGCTGCTACCAAAACTAACAAGGAAATTTTCTAAATACACTTCGAAACTTCTTTACCAATCCACTTCTTTACTATTCCATGATAATTTTTTTTGGATCATTAACAATTTCTCAGAATAATTCTGAAACTACTCACCGTAAATAGTGAAAACTTCATCGCCAAGAATACGTTGAATTTCTCCTGCCTTACTTCCTTGTAGGAATCTCTCGAATAATTCTTCATTAATGCTTTCAAGGATTACTCCAAAGATTTAGCAGAGGAAGCATAAAAGGATTCCCACAAATATCTTTCCTGCATATTTCTATACAGACTCATTCAATAATACTTTCGGGATTACTCTCAGAATTTTGAAAATTTCTTCAGGGATCTCTGATAGAATTTAAGATCTCTCCATCAATATGAAGTAATCCGAAAATTTCTGATTTTAGAAATATTCTCGATGTTATCAATCGAGAGTTTTTTGAAAGGAATTGTGAAGAAATCTGCGGGAACTCCTAGAATATTTAAAAACCCGTATTGTCGGATAATTTTTTATAGGAATCCCAGTGTAATATGTTTGAAAAATTGATGGAATGTACCGTAGAGTACATATTTTTAGTTTGAAATATAAAAGCTTTCCAAAGATATAAACGCATTAATTGCGTCATGAGAAAATTCGTAGGATGAACTCTCCAGAAAACATCCATTAGTTTTATCAATAATATACCACTAATCGAGCTATGAATCCCATAAAAATTCGTCAGGTTTCTAACAGGGTTTTTTTTTCTTAAACTACAGTGCTGTTCTGAATAATAGCAGCGCATGCCGATTTTCTTACAAACTGCTCAACTTCAGCATGCTCTAGTTTTTTTTCCCTTTCAAGCACTCGAGCTGAAATTTTCTCCACAGAACTACAAATATGTTCAATTTTGTTACCACGCAAATTCATATTTTACTAAGCCCCTGCCGAAAAGTGAGATATTAGGTGAAATTTTTCGAGAAAAATAGCAGTTTTAAAAATAAAAATTTCTGCTTGGCATTGAGTTCTTAAATTTTATTTCACTTACTATTTGAACGACCTCCACCTAATTGACATGTACCGTTGTATCAAACCAAAAATGTTGAAAAAAAAAAATTAAAATGAAAAAATATAGTTTTTTTGAAAATTTTCACCCTGCTTTCCGAGCAATGCTTATAATCATAAGCAAGTCTCACTTTCTGATAGGGGCTCAGAGAAATTTGATGTTTTGTGATTACAAAATTGGGCTTCTTTGTGTTCTTTGTAGTTCTTTGGAGAAAATTTCATCAAGATTGCTTGAAAGGGAACAAAGCTAGAGTATACTAAAGTTTAGCATTTTGTATAGAAATTGACATGCGCTGCTATTATTCAGAACAGCACTGTACTTGATAACCTAGAATAAATCTTTTCAAGAATTCATAAAAAGTTCTCTAAGGATTGTTTTGTTTTTTTTTCAGAGATTATGCAATGTTTGCACAAAGAATCAAAAAAATCTCTCCAATAGTTCCTTCAAAAATTTCTCGTTGAATGTTCTCGAAAGATTTTAGAAAGCTACTACCAAAAAGAATTCATCCAACTATTCATTCAAAGGCCAGATATTTTTCATGAAAATCTTCGGTTGGAACTGCCTCAACTCCAAGGCTTTTTTCAAGAAACACTCTATAAATTATCCAAAAAATCATCAATTCAGTTTATTGGGTTTTAAAAAATGAATCATTTAGTTTTTTTTGGATCTCAACCATTTTTCTTTATGTTTTTTTTTCAGAGATTATGCGATTTTTGCACAAAAATTTTAAGAATCTCTCCAGTAGTTCCTCAAAAAATACCGCCTTGAATGTTCTCGAGAGATTTTGAAAAGCTTCTACCAATAAAAAGGAAATTTTCTAAAGACACTTCCAAAATACTTTCTCACTCCGAGGTTTTATAAGGAGTTTTTCAAGAATTCATCCAAATGTTCATTCGAGAATAAGATATATTTCAAGAAATTTCTTCAGGTGGAACTGCCTGTACTCCAAGGCTATTTACGATAAATTATATCAAAAGATAAATTATCTAAAAGATCATCAATTTATTTCTTGTGGATCTTAAAAAAATCATCATTTAGTATTTTTTTATGTTTAGCATTTTATTTTGTTTTTATTTTTTTTTATTTTTTCAGAGACTATGAGATTTTTGCACAAAAAATCTTAAGAATCTCTCCAATAGTAGTCCAGAAATTTCTCCTTGAATCTTCGCGAGATATTTTGGAAGGTTACTACCAAAATAACAAAGTAAAGATACTACCAAAAACAGCAAGATTTTTTCAAGAATTCATCCAACTTTGGTTTTTATGAAAATCATCATTTAGTTTTTTTTCGGATATTCAACCATTTTTTGGATTTTCTGGAAATTTTTCAGAGACTAGGTGCAATTTTTGCACAAAAAAAAATCTAAAGTATCTCTCCAATAGTTCCTCCAGAAATTTCTCCTTGAATGTTCTTGGGAGATTTTGGAAAGCTAGTATCAATAAAAGTAAATTGTCTAAAGACACTTCCAAAATTCTTTCATTCATGTTACGATGGATTCTCAAATAACCCTAGGCAGGATTCTCAAATAATGGTAGGTGGGATTTTGGCAAAATTCTGAATAGGTTTCTTATAATATCTTTGACATGCTTCTAATTCATAATTTTGAGCAGGATTTTCAACGATACCTGAATCAAATTGTGACTTAATTTCTAATACAACTTCTTCGCAAGACAATCATAGAATACTGAGTAGAATTCTTACTAAATCATTGACAGGATGCTCAAAAACAATTATCTTGGCAATTTTCTCATAAGATATTTTATTAATCTTATTCGTTTATAAAAAATTGGATAAGTTTCTGGCCCGCAGGGCAATGTTGTTTCTGAGAAATGGCACGTGGTTCAAAAAGGTTAGGCGGGCCTGATTTAACTGATAAACTCATCTAGGGTGAAAAATCAATACAACACACGCTATAATCTCGATTACTTTCTCAAATCGACGTAAGTAACTTTCATACGGTTTTGAGAAAATCAATTAAGAAGTATCGCAACCTGTCTTCTAAAACTGCTTTAAAATGAATCATCTTTATAAACTATTTTCGCCGTGTACATCGCTTAAATTTTGCATGCAATCAGCTCTCGTTAAAATACCAGGTAGTTTCCATCGTTTCCCATAAAAATTGTATGACAAAATGGTAAAGCGTTTCATTCAGTTACTTACGACGCTTTTGTACCTGTGTAAAATCGACTCAGGTGGTGTTTTGTTTTGAATGTGTTAAAGTCACCATATAACTAAGCTCTTACATACAATCACAGCTTAGTAATACGTATACGCTTCGAAGCATACATGTGTGGAATCAACCTGTTCAACGAATGAATTGAACAGTTTGAACTTTTTCGTTTGATTGGTGCACGCTAAAAAGTTTCCTAATAAAATGTATTTTATTTTGAACAAATCGAGTGTTCATCCACCAACTTAGAAGGATATCCATTTTATAGCTTGAGAGGTCAATCGAAATTAAAATTAAAAAAAATAAATACATGCTATGTACCTACCTATACGTAAATTTTGTTCACCAGCAAATTCTGGTCTTTGGTGAAGATAGTGCAGCCAATATGGAATGTTCTGAGAGTGTAAAGCATGCAAAGATAATGCAAACTTTTATGCAATACGACGTTGGTTTCTCTCGTTTCTCTCAACACGTCCAACCAGCCGCTTGAACAGGCTGAAGAAAACGATAAAAGCTCAGGAAGAATGTATTTACATAGGGTAGGGTGTTGGGATTCGTGGTAAAGTCACTTTGTCTCTCCATGGAACGGAGCGGTGAAAATAATGTTTAGGTTGCGACAGTTGAAAATCTTACTTACGCCGTTTTGTGAATCCTGAAATGAAACGTTTTAAAAGAGAAAAATCGAGTTGGTTTAGAGCGCAACGTGAAGAATTTCGTCTGCTAAACACGTAGCATTGATGAAGCATGTTTGTATACTTTTCTGACTTGAGTCTGTTTGAATAAGTTTTCGAGGAATATCTTCTACTACTTTATTTTATTATTTTTTTTTTTAAAGACTTTCAGAACGTGGCTGGTTCGTCTCTTACTTTCTACTAGTTCATTTGAGGAAAAATCTAGAAATCGTTAATAGATTTTCCAAGAAAAAACAATGTTTAAAACTAAACATATATTTATGATAATTACAAAGGATTCAAGATGGGATGCTCCATGATTTCTTTAAGACTTATTTTTGGTATTTCTTCATGGGATCCACCAAGAATTTGAACAGGGGTTTATAATTTTGTTATAGATGTTACACTTAATTTGTCTGAGATTATTCGAGAAAGTTTGTATGAATTCTTCCAATTTTGAAAATCTTTATTTAATTCGTCTTGACATGCTTTTGCAACTCTTGAAATACTTGAAGGAATTGTTGAAGTTGTCCTTAGAAGAATTTATGATGAATTCTCTGTATATCTTGAAAAAGACATACAATTTGAATATTTTTGAAAATTATTTTGAGATAACTTCTTGAGAAACTTATTGAGGAATCCGTTACAGATTTCCTGAAAGTTCTCTAAGAGAAATAAAACTTCAATTATTAGAAAAATCTGACCAGAATTATTCAAAAATCAAATATTCAACTAATTCTTTGAAAAAGTTTACTGTGTGCAAGTTTATTGGAAGATAGCAAGAAGCTTCGGCAGGATTATTGTCCCGTTCAATAAGGCTTAGAGCAAGGATCCACTTGGAAGGTTTTATTTAAAAATGTTTCGCTTTCAGTATCATAAGGGCGTAACTGCTTCTTTCTGGCGTTACGTCCCCACTGGGACAGACCCTGCTTCTCAGCTTATTGTTCTTATGAGCACTTCCACAGTGATTAACTGAGAGCTTACTATGCCAATGACCATTTTTGCATGTGTATATCGTGTGGCAGGTACGAAGATACTCTATGCTCTGGGAAGTCGAGAAAATTTCCAACCCGGAAAGATCCTCGACCGGTGGGATTCGAACCCACGGCCCTCAGCTTGGTCATGCTGAATAGCTGCGCGTTTACCGCTATGGCTATCTGGGCCCCTAAAATGCAATTTCTTGATTTTCTCGGTAGCTAATTCAGTGGCGACTCATAACCTCACTTTTTACCTGTTCTACGACTCTAAATGTAACTATTTCGGCAAATCTAGATTATAAATCAAAAAGTTAACAATTGAAATCGTCCTTTCTAACAAATCACTACTCATTACATGTAAATTTGTTGCTGAAATTCAAGAATTTCTATTCGTGGAACAGGTAGATTTGAGGTTAGGGAATCGCCACTGAGCTAATTACTTGGCCTCGCTACTGTTTTTGACTGCTCTTTTTGATTTAGTCGGAACAACTTATCGTCCTTTGTTGTGCTACACTGTGAAATTCTACAAAATACTTAATAATTTCGTTTAATTATTTAAAGATAAAATACAGGTCGCACTCGATTTTCCTCTTCGCGAGTCTCTCTCAGATATTAACTAAGTTGTGTTTCAACAGAAATACCCAAAGTTTCAAAATCTTTAATTTAAAGTAACGAAAAATGTTGTTGTTTCATAACCAATAAACGATGATGGCAGCTCCACGACATGCTCCATCCAGTCAAATATTACGAAAAACAAAAAAGTTTGGAACAAAGAAATTTGGCCTTATTTAAAAATTGAGTGGAGTGACCAATGTTGAATTAAAACAAAAAAATACCTAGCATCCCTGCTCTCGCCGTACAATCTCGAAGAAACCACTAGTCGCAAATGGTGCGGCTTTCATGTTTCTAACACCAAAACCGGTTTCTCCAGAGGAGGAGAAACTGAGGCAGCAGCGAAGAAAAAAAAATAACATACAAGTTGTTCCTTCTACTTTTTTTTGTGATTCCATTTCCACTCCCTTCTTGCCTTGGAGCACAACAACGCACAACAAGAAATCTAGATGGAATGTATCGCTCTAAAAAAGTCAGATCTAATGAACCACTCTGCTATACACGCGCGCCGCGACCACTACTCGCACACACTCTCGCGCACAAATCTTACAGAGAACTTCAAGGCCTGCTAGGCACAGCTCGTATGTAGGTATCTACGCGCAACGCAGACACCTGAAGAGCCGAACCGAAAGTGAACATCATCAGTCGAAGAACGCAATGATCAATGCCCAGCGCGCGATCTATCCAAGAAGCTCACGACGCCGCCGCGAAGAAGCAGCGAAAATAAAAACAAAATCTTCGATCTCACTCTCGATCGTCATCATAATTGTGGCTTCTTCCTCGGATTTCTCCCAGCCCGATCATTTCCTCCTTTCTGCTGCTTGCTGGAGAACTAAGGCAACAGAACAGAACGAGATTGGTAATTATCGAGCACCTTTCGAAGTTGTTTCCAACCTCTCCGCTGCGCGTGGGCTTCCACGCGTCTCTCGATTCTTCTAATCTTGTATAGCATAGTTTCCCAAACTGTGGGTCGCGACCCCCTGGGGGGTCGTGAGCGTTTACCAGAGGGGTCGCGAAAAAATTTCTTGTTTCGTGTTTTTTCGCCTACCATTTCGTAGACTTTTAAAAAACTTGTAAACTGTCTTACAAAAGTTACCAAGACAATAATTTTATTTTGCACAAGGTTGAGTTTGAAGAAGGAAAGCTAAAGTTTTAAGCCATAGTCCATTTGAAGATTCTGCATCACGTTCAGGATTGCAACAAACTCTATTTTGATGGTTTGTATGGAATATTTGTTTAGGACAAGCCAGCTACCAAGATTTGAATAGTTTTTTTTTTTCGAGAGATTTTAATATTTGAAAAATTATCTATAGTTCTCAAAAATTTTAGTTGATCAATGAAACCAAAGTATTTATCGGAACATAGACTAACTCAAGAAGTTTTAAATTTCCAACACTCCAGTTAACTTAAATATTCACCATAAAATTTGAATCGATAAATCAAACGATATTTGATAAATTTCCGATAAGTTATAAAATTTTAACCAGGTGAACTATTTTCCAAAAAAAAATCTGAACGAAACCAAAGCTAGGAAGCGTATGGATTTTAATATTTCATCTTAATACTCGCTTAATTTTTGATCTCGCCCTGAAAGCCATTGGTAACGAAGTGTGTAGCATGTTGTTGGGCAACCGAATGAATTTACAAGTTATTTAAAAATGCTGCTATGAAGAGGAGATCTCCCCTACATCCAAATAGTGACAGTTTTTATCTCAGTTCATTCGTTTGCTTAAAACTGCGAGCTACGCACTCGATTACCATTGGCTTTTAGAGCGAGATCATCAATTATTCTCCATGAAGTTCAACGGATGATTTGTTGACATCCATAACATCACTCGAAAAAATAGGAAACAAAATGAATCAATGAAATAAATTTAATTACGTTGCTAGAAATATTCTCCAAAAAATCTTCAATTTTCATCGATGACCCTTATTTTACTTTAAGGTATAAACAAATTAAAATATTATTTTGATATACATTTCTATTTAGCTCAATTTGATATTATTATATTTCATTTTTAGTTTGTTTTGGGAAAGCATGCGAAACGATTGTCAATCACTGAAACATTATAAAAGCTGAAAAACAATAGCATTGTTCTACAAAAACTTTTATCTTACTGTTTCATTTTGGTGGGTCGCGAAAAGTTAGCTTACGGGCTAGGTGGGTCGTGCATCCGGAAAGTTTGGGAACCTATGTTGTATAGTTTTGCTCCACCAACTAGACCTGTGCGTCGAAATAAGATTTTCTGTAGACTCAAAGATTCTCATGAGAATATTTTTTTGAAAATATCCAGGTGGAAAACTAGGAACTTGAAAATTCATGAAGAATATCTGCAGAGATTATTTGAAGAATTCTTGCAGGAACCCTGGAAAATTTCAGAATTCAATTATTTATCGATGTGATCGGCGCACAGATCTACCACCAACGCCATACCACGATCGAACTTTGGTTAGGGCTCGAAGAATTTGAACAATGTTGACACACTTACATGACTCATGCGTCGAAGACGACGACGACGACGACTACGCGCCGTTGACCTCTGAGCTAGCCCAGAAACCGGACTTCCTTCCACACACAGCCACAAGACAAGTTTACAAGTTACAAATTGAAAATTTCCCGAGTTCTCGCTTGCAGCTCGGAAGAAGATCATTCAACCTTCCCGAAAGCCCCCCTGATCCGGTTTCTCTGAAAACGATAGTGTTTTACGATCGTCGATGCCTACAAACCTGTTGCTACTGTACTTGTCATTTCAATGGCGACCATTTTCATGGATGATCTTGAAATCTCTTGTCGCGCTGTATCGCCATTGATCGCGACGCAAAACTATTCACTTTTTTTTCGTTCTTCAAAGTGAGCTGCGTCGCAGTACTAGAATCTGTCAAAAGGCGCAATCTGGTACCGCGCGCCGCGTCCCGAGAATAGCGTTGAAATCACGCGTAGTGTGGCCTATCTTTAGCCGCTAGTCCGTTTTTGGTTCAATGTCACCCGAAAATGGTGGCAAACGTCATTGGCGAAAATCATCGTTCCGGATGAGATTATGGTCGAGTAGGGTCGCGTGGTAGTTGTGCGCGGTGAGCAGGTGATTGGAAGTATACTTGTCTTGTTTTAAATGTGCGAGCAAAATAAAACAACCAAATACGAGTTCTGACTGCTCTGGTGGTGATTGAAACCAGCTTAACGACACACTAGGACAGCGAGGCCTGTCGGTTTCGTTTGATGGCAGTAACCTTGCGCCGAATTTTGGTTTGTCATTAGCGAAATGGGACAGTTGTAATATTTTTTTGAGTCACTTGAGTCGAAATGAACGGTTCTTTTTGCACCAAACATAATTATTCTAACGAGAAGGAAACAGATTTCGAAAGGGGATCAATTTGAGTTATTTTTAGCACAATGGGGCATTTTTCAATACTCTTATTATTTGAACTTGCTTTACCTATGATCTGAAACTGGTCTGCTGCCCAAACCTTTTTTTTTACCTTCTAAAAAAGTGTTGTTTTGTTTTGTCAACTAATGGATTCCTGCTAGAAATTGTACTAGAAGAAAGAATACCTCCAGAGACCTTGCAACAGATCTCGTATTTTTTTTTTAATGGCTTTCATCTGTTTTTCAGACTATTGTTAAGTTTCCGTGGAAGTTTTATTTTCAAATTTTCATTCATAAGTGTTCACGTGCAAATTAGAATAGAATAATCACTATGTAGATTATTAGGTATCTGTGCAAATATAATACAAATTTAGCATAGCAGTTAAACTTTGAACTCAAACATATTGATCAGAGACTTGAATTTCAGTTCTTCTCGATTTCTCAATTGTGCTTTCTGTTCGAAGAACATTGACTGAGCAGTTCAGTTTTGGGTAACAATGATCTCTTACCAGGACACCTTTAATTTCTTACCAAGAAACATAGTTTTGTATCTATTAAAACCTTATTCAGAAAAAATTTCAAATAAACGAAACGAAATTCTACAAACTACAAATTTCGTTATAAAAGCTCCGCATTTATTTCCTTTAGAGATGTATCTTTCAAAAACTATCTGCATTAGAAAGAAAGAAGTCTCTCAGATTCATTAGACAAATTTTTAACTTTCTTTCTACTGTATCCTTTCAGTGGTTCTGTAGATTTCTTGTAACAAGATTATGTAAAGCAGTTATTTTGGATTCTATAGCACCTACATTATAATCAGCATTTTCGTCGAACGCCATTCTGGAAAAAAGTACAAGATCAAACTGAAACTCTCTTCTCTCTGAAAATAACAAATTGCTGTGGACAGGACGTTTTGCTTACCGTTGGGATGTTCGCCATTGAAATATTATTGCCAAGACGGTTATACCTCCTTCTACTTCTTCCTGTTTTGTTCTCTGAAAATGCATTATTTTAATCGGTTTTGAGGTAGATTCTCTTCAAGAACCCGGTAATCGAATGAGGATTGTACGGTTTTGCTCGGATATTCATCCCAAAGATCGTTCAAAGCACTAACGATACAGATTTAGTTAACAACCCGCAAGAAATCTACGATGGATTTCAAAAGGGATTAATCTATATTCTGAGAAGGGTTCTGCCAAGGATATAGAACTGAATCTGCTGACCCTCTGTTACGACTGAACCTTATCAGCAATTCTTTGAGAATTTGAACAGTAATCTAACAAGAGTAATGAGCATTATTTGATGATCTCACAATAGGGTTCTCCAGTCAAGTCTTTCTTATTTTCCGTTAAAAATCGTCGAAGGCGTAGTCCCTTCAATCTAATATACTTTGAACCCTCTTCAAGTCGATACCTCTTTAATTCGAAATTTTCTAACACACAATCTGTTTCAGTTTCCTACGAAAAATAACTTCCCTAACTGGCTATTTTCATTGAAAGCTTAGAATAACCTCTAAATGTCGATACTTTTCATAAATTTTAACATTATGCTCATAGGAAATGTTTCCAGATGATGAACTGTTGAGCATTTGGAATTTAATTTTGCGTTATGTTGGGTGAAATTCAACAGCCTACAATACCGATTTACCGATACCAGCTTTTTACGCTAGCTATAAAACAACGAGGGGTGATTCGATTTTGACAATTCTTGCCTACAGATTTCATACCTCGATCTTAATACGCTGTAGGCTTTTAGGTTGGTGATAGAACTGTCAAAAATTTTCACTACGCTTGTTTAACATCCAAGTTTTGGTTTGAATTCATTTTTATTAAAAGTATTTACCGTATTAATTATTTAATTTGTTTTCAGTTAGGGATCCGAAGGCCAAGCAGCTCTCCGACGCCTGTAAAATGCAATACGCCATTACAGACCACATAATTTCAAAAAAATAACCAACCAAGCATTACCTATATATGTGCGGTCTTCTAACGGCGAAGTAGTGGACACTGAAGGCTTTTTCCGATATTTAAAATTGGATCCTAAAATGTTTAATGAATTCTTGTTTTTATTAAATAATACGAAAGAGCATATTATTGCAACTACTTAAGCAAGTTTTCCAGCTCTCAAATAACGGCTATAACATTTTTAAATTTCAATTTTAAAAACGGTTCCAAATATGAACCTTGACACTTGTGATCTTGTTTGACATTCACTTTTTCGACAAAAATGCCACAGGGCATATAGTTTTAACACTGGGGTTGTTTCTATCTGACATTTCGGAAGGGACACGGAAAACAAAATATACCCAACATTTGAGTTTAAACCAAAGAGTGTGACAAAATCTCAAAAATCATAGAAAAATGTTTTTTGTACTTAAACCAATGAAAATCATTTAAAAATTGAGTAAACATGTGTTTCTGCCCTAAACTGAAGCGTTTGGTACTAAAATTGAGACAGGGTTTTAGGACCCTATTGCTGGCTATGCACAGCTCATTGGAAAACAAGGCTGAAATAAAAATGGGAATTAAGCTAATTCGTGTTTTTATTCAAATTGCACGCCACGATCCTGTTCGGTTTCACTGCACCTGAACTAGAAAGCTTGTGACTGGCCCAGCTCAGTATGGGAGAAAAATAAAGTTGTATGATTCCACGGGGCACCCCCCAGGATTGTTTCTTGAGGTAAGAGGAAGCCTTTCTGAAAAAATCAGCTCATTTGGTCGTTCCATGAGCTGGCGCATTTAAATTGAAGTTAATATGGGATTTTCAACTCAAACATATGAGCAACAGCACATCATCTACTGTTTGGTTCAGGAAAATTAATGATCGCGTTCAATTGGACCCAGAATGTCAAAAACACTACTTGATGTAATAGCGAAGAATATTGTAGAAGATTGTATCATGATCAAAATTAATAAAGTTTGTGTTATAACCATCTGAAGTATATCATGCAATACTGCTTGTATTTCTTCAACATAGCTTGGAGGTAGCCACTAAACGCATCATAGCCACCTATGACGCTGGGCGAGCTGAGGCACATGTCGCATGCATATAAGTGACTGTACGGGATTGCTGATCTAAGCCTAACTTTCAACAACTGAAAGAGTAATGAAAATGAGATTAAATCCAGATACAACCTTCTGCAATTATGTTCATTAGGGTATCAACTAGTGTATTTGTCATTCGGGGCTTATTTGAACGTGAACAATTAGTATACGGAACGAAACAGTGACATAGGATCAATTTTCAATATATTTGAGACGAATATCCCATACAAACTTCAAATCGAATGCGCCAGCTGGTTGAGCAACCAAATGAGTTGAAATTTCGAGAGAGCGTTTCTCTTACCCTAAGGCTCATATCTAGGGGGTGCCCCGTTGAGTTTTACAACTTTTTTGTTTAAGGGCCAGTCTATTGTTCATGATGGTGTGCTGATATAAATTATACCTACACTCTTAAAAATAATGAAAATCACTGCGGACGTAATTCACATTATGACTGAATGACACATGATGTAAGTGATGAAATGACGTGAAAATGTGTTTTGAAAGATGTATTGAACGAAAAATGTAATTTTACATGATGAAGGACATGAAAACGATGCCACTATGATTAATATTTCCCAAATCAGACACCATCGTATTTAAAATGTGACACGAATTCACGTAATTTGGCTCGCTTCTTTTATGTGCATCCAGAAGACGTAAAATCACATGATTTTTTCGGAGTGTGTAATCCTATATCAGAGTGTCTATTACCAGGAAAAACCTGACATTATCAGGGAATGGATTACTCATGGAATTTAGATCACAATCAGGGATATTATTTTGAAAAAGTAATTCATGGTAGAATATGTTCACGACAATGGATTTTTGCGTCAAAAAACAGAGCTAATTATTATTTGTCATAAAGTTCTCTTCAATCGAAAAAAAAGCTTCAGGAATTATCCTTGTGGTTTATCTAGAGAATTTATCTGGAAAACTTTTAGGGACTAAAACAGGGTTCATCAAGAGATTCATCTACCAATTCTTCCAGCAATTTTTAAAAGGATGCTTAAAAGTATTTCTCCCGAATTTGCTTCAGGATCCTTGAGCACTACAACGTTACTTTCTCCATTAATGTTCTCAGATATTACTTTGAACAATTTTTCAAAGATTATCCTAGGACTTTCTTCATATATTTATTCATAACCTTTTCAACCGAATTCTCCAGTTATTACTCTAAGAAATCTTCCAAATAATGCCAGAGAAAACTCGCAAAGGTTAATTCCAGAGTTTTTGATAAAATTCGTTAAAAGATTTTTTTCAAGAAACCCGACAGGAATTTCTTCGCCATTTCATCCACGATTACTCCACAGAATTGTTCCAAAAATTCCTCGAGGATTCGAGTAAATCTTTTTAAATCATTTCAAATAATTCCGAGGATCAAACATGTCGCGCGTCGGTCTCGTAAGAGAAAAAGTGGCGTGATCGGTGAGTTCGGTTGAAGAAAGTGAAAAAGTGCCGCGATCGGTTAGTTCTGTTTGATCTTTCGACCTTGACACTTGCTTTTGCCGGGGCGAGCGACGAGGGCAGGATCAAACATGTCGCGCGTCGGTCTCGTAAGTGAAAAAGTGGCGTGATCGGTGAGTTCGGTTGAAGAAAGTGAAAAAGTGCCGCGATCGGTTAGTTCTGTTTGATCTTTCGACCTTGACACTTGCTTTTGCCGGGGCGAGCGACGAGGGCAGGATCAAACATGTCGCGCGTCGGTCTCGTAAGTGAAAAAGTGGCGTGATCGGTGAGTTCGGTTGAAGAAAGTGAAAAAGTGCCGCGATCGGTTAGTTCTGTTTGATCTTTCGACCTTGACACTTGCTTTTGCCGGGGCGAGCGACGAGGGCAGGATCAAACATGTCGCGCGTCGGTCTCGTAAGTGAAAAAGTGGCGTGATCGGTGAGTTCGGTTGAAGAAAGTGAAAAAGTGCCGCGATCGGTTAGTTCTGTTTGATCTTTCGACCTTGACACTTGCTTTTGCCGGGGCAAGCGACGAGGGCAGGATCAAACATGTCGCGCGTCGGTCTCGTAAGTGAAAAAGTGGCGTGATCGGTAAGTTCGGTTGAAGAAAGTGAAAAAGTGCCGCGATCGGTTAGTTCTGTTTGATCTTTCGACCTTGACACTTGCTTTTTCCGGGGCAAGCGACGAGGGCAGGATCAAACATGTCGCGCGTCGGTCTCGTAAGTGAAAAAGTGGCGTGATCGGTGAGTTCGGTTGAAGAAAGTGAAAAAGTGCCGCGATCGGTTAGTTCTGTTTGATCCTTCGACCTTGACGCTTGCTCCTGGGCAGTGCGTCAAGAAAGCCCGAACAGTTTTTTTTTTATTCTTTTTGGGTCGCGCGCTAATTTTTTTTTTCCTGAGTGCTTTTTATAGCCGAGCAAACGAGTGAAGCCGAAAGTGGATTGTGGCTGCTCAGTCAAGGATAACGGATTAATTGGTGAGCTCGTTTCATGCTACTATTTCTAATCTATAAAATATGTATGACTGCACATTCAATCGTTACAATGGTGGGATGTAAATATGATTTTTCAACAAACTATGGATGGTTCGTCACTGTGAGTGTCGACACAAACTCTGATTCATGATTTATTTATGTTTAACATTTTTTTTTTCAGAACACCTCTTATATACCTTTATTTTTGTAATTAAAAAAACTTTGAATGGTTCGACACTACAAGTGTAGACTTGCGAAAGGTTCACTTTATTCAACAAACTTTGGATGGTTCGCCACTGTAAGTGTCGGCATAAGAATAAGAGTGTTCTATGATGTACCAACCAATCGAGTTTTTTGTTTCTTTTCAAATGAGTAAAATATAATAACCCATGCTTTCGTCCTGACAGCTGTAGGAATGTTACATTTAGGTATTTGTTCAACAAACTTTGAATGGTTCGTCACCTCAAGTGTCGGCAAAATTTTCCTCTACATAGAAATTGTTCATTTCAAATGAAAATATTATATTTACGTATAAGCATGTATATATCTCACAAATCATTGTTTATCATGGTCTAATCGCTTATCAAAGTGAATCCTATGACCCAACGATCCTCCCCATTAACAAACATCCCTCCCAGTAACCTTTGTGGAGATGCAGAGGCAAACACGGTCTCCAAAAAGCAAAGGTTACACACTAACATTCCTTCCCCCAATCCCACCTGACTGCAAGGACGTGGCCGGCGCCGTTATTGACCCTGTATAAATAGAGGCACTGAATTATGCACACTGAAGAAGATTATGGCCAATCCCAGCCGAACTTCTAGTTGATTCTTTGTGCATTTTCACTGACTTCGGTCAATCACGGAATAGCAACCATTGATATGTGTAGTCAGTCTAAGCTAAGCTAAGCTAGCTAAGCTAAGCTAAGCTAAGCTAAGCTAAGCTTAAATCATTTCAAATAATTCCATCATTTCGACATGTGTTTCATTATTGAGTTTCTCTAGATTTTTTTCTAGGAATTTCTCCAGTATTTCATTGGAGGATTACAGCATTTCTCTTCTTTCTCAATGAATTTCTCAAAAAATCCCAATGGAATCTTAAGAATTTCATTTAAGGTTCCACACTACAACGTTTTCTAAAGAAATCCTTTAAACATTCCTATACAATTTTTCACAAACTTCAACAGAATACTCTCCAGGGATTTAATTGATTTGCTTTTTTCAATTTTCTAAGCAGTAATCTAGAAAACCTTCTTAAATTTCCTCATGAGTGAGTTCTTCTAGAAATCCTTATTCGTCAAGGTTGACTTAAGAGCTTTCACAAGTTTTAACAGAGGTTACTCTAAGATTTTCTTCAGGAACAAGTCACGATTGTTTTTTCAACATTTCTGTAAATTTTTTTTTACGTTTCTCTGGGGAAATCTCTAGAAGAATGCTTGAATTACAATTTGGTAGGAAATTCTGAGAAATCCTTGGAGGCATCTCTGGAGAAGTTTCTGGTTGAATATTCCAACATGTATTAAGCGGGAGTCTTGAAGGATGTTCTAGAATAACCGATAAACGAATCACCGGATAAATCCTGGAGAACAAAGGGTTTTCTTGAAAAATATCTCAAATGATATGGGAAGGAATTCCTGATGGTAGTTGTAATTTGAGATGTCCATGACAAAATCCGACAAAACATGTCGGGGCCCAGATAGCCGTAGCGGTAAACGCGCTGCTATTTAGCAAGACCAAGCTGAGGGTCGTGGGTTCGAATCCCACCGGTAGAGGATCTTTTCGGGTTGGAAATTTTCTCGACTTCTCAGGGCATAGAGTATCTTCGTACCTGCCACACGATATACGCATGCAAAAATGGTCATTGGCACAGTAAGCTCTCGGTTAATAACTGTGGAAGTGCTCATTAGAACACTATGCTGAGAAGCAGGCTCTGTCCCAGTGGGGACGTAATGCCAGAAAGAAGAAGATGACAAAATCCTTGGAGGAATTCCTTAGTTTTTTTTCAGGTATTTCATGGAAAATAATTATCGTATGAACTCTTGAAGAAATTCAAATCTTTTAAATAAAGGTATTCATCCCTCTATTTAACTTGAAGAAATCTCCGCAGATTCAAATACAAACCTGAAATAATTTCTGATGAAATTCCTCGGGAAAATTATTGATATGCATACAGTTGCATACACGCAGTATTATTAATCGTAGTATTGCGAGGATTTAAACAAAAAGTTTTGGAAATATTATCTGAAAAATGTCTGGTCTGATCCCATGAGAATTCAAACTTTTTTAACCTGCTTCATGTTAGGATTTGTTTTGCCTTGGTTTATGTTTGGTATCTTTTCGGCTTGGGGCTTATTTTTGGTAAATTTCCTTTTTTCAAGACATACTTCATGCAAAATGTTTAGAATTATTGGAAAATATTTGATTATAGGAAAACCGATTTTTGAAAGGTAATCAGGATTTCGAACAACTTTCAATTGAAAATTTCGTAACAATTATGATTAATTTAGAACTCATTCATTTATCCAGGTTTGATAGAAACTCCTCTGCGATGCAAAAAAGAGGCGATTTTGCCGTTTTTCAGATGAGAAAAAAAAAATTGAACTCCAAATTTTCAACACTGATCCTCAAGCGATTCGAGCGAGAGTGCAAAAAAAATGCAAGGATTTGTTCTGATCCTCTCTCTCTCTCTCTTGTTGCGATGCTCACCTTTACTCACGCTTCAAAAGAACTCTTGATCGTCCCGCCCGAACAAGGCAGGCCTCGGGGTTTTGTGAGAGTATTCTTTTTTGCTGGAATTTTACTCTGGTGTGTTTCTCTCAATTTTCATTGCCTCTCTGCTTAGCATTTTTTCGCTCCCTCGCAAAGAGGCAAAAGCAGCACGCTGCACTAGAGTATGTCACCGAACTCTGATAATGTTGACGAGTATTATCAAGCCTGCATTTATCTATTTTACGATATTTAAATTCCATACAGGTCGGACGCGATTGAAACGCGTATAAAATTTCAGTATTTCTTGAACCTAGAACCTGGAACCTAGAAACGAGTAGATTTCAAGAGAAATCAGTCTAAATTCTTAGAAAAATTCTTCCAATGTTATCAAACAGAAACTGCTCAGAATCTTTTCAGCAATTCGCTTACAATATTAACAGAAATCATTAAAAATCACGTCAAGGGTTTCTTCATGTATCAGGATTACTATGAAAATCTGTCATGCGTTTGGACAGAGATCTAACAAGACTAACACAGAATTCTTCGAGAAGTGAGACTAGGAATCTATTGAAAAACATAATTTGAGCAAAAATCGTAACTGCTGTTTGCACTTTTGAAGGGTGAACTTTCGTATTTTCCATGGAATTCTGTTAAAAAGATAAAATTCCCTTAGGATTTTACGTAGAAGTTCCTTCTACGTAAGATCCTCAACAAGTCCTTTAATTAATCAATTTTCGAAAAAAAACTATACTTTTTTCGAAATTCTTATAGATCTTCATCCTAAAATAATTAATGACATTTTTTCACCTGTTTTTTTACGAATTACCCAAACAATCATCTAAGAAGTCCTTCAAAACCTCACCTGAGAGATTTTCGTAGTAATTCTACTCGCAAGTAAAGTTTGTACTGAGGTTGATTCAAGCAGTATTTAATTCTTTCGGCCAGAGAATTCCAAGAGCTTAGGCATATTTTTTTTGAGTTAATATTTCAGATGATTCCAAAGAAGTTTTTTTTGATAATCTTCAAAATATTCACATGTTTTTTTTTTTAAACAAGTATTTATCGAGCAACAGACTCATGTTCCGTAACCGGTCGTTTGAGAACGTCGCGACCCATTGGAAGCCCACACAATAGAAACCTCAGCCAGTACAGTTGCTGGCTAGTGTTGTGTGCTATTTCATTACCTAAAAAAAATGCGCTCTCGGGCTAGGCATTGGATATAAATAGAAAGCGTTGTGTTTGGATGGGATTTGTTGAAAGGTAACTGCAAATCTTGGCTGTAGCAGTTGATTTCTCCATATTAAATTTTAAAATGTGCCATCCTGACCCTATGTTCTTTCTAAAACATCGAGGAAAGATCAACTATTGAACCAACTTCTTGTTAACGTAGGTAGATCTTAGAATTTGAACTTCAGCAGACTTTATCAGACTAGCTTTCACGTCAAATCTCCAAGCTGATCCAGATTCAACTATCTCATTTGAATATTATTGAAGCCAATAACAAATTACTCAAATGGAATCATAATTTACTGTGTGAACTGGGCTTCGTCCATCGTTCAAAACCAGGATCAAACTTATCGAGTACCTTATGGTTAGGTGAAAATTGAGAAGTGAAAATTTCACACACACTTCAGGATCGCCTTTTCTTTTCATGAAAAAAGTTGATCATGATTTCTGACAGGCGTCCCGGTGCTTCGTTTTATCCAAAAGTGTTAACCGCACCGAAATCGAAAGTATCACCTTACTGCGCAAACTATACAGTTCACAATTTGAACCATACGCCATCTGCGGGTACTAATTATTATTCGGTCATGATGCGGGGGCATCGGGTGAACTGGATCATCACAATGTGATGATCCCTTTCCATTTTTTATGCTTTCTTCCATCCAGGCAGTCCCAATGAATATTCAATAACCCACTTGACTGTTGTGGATGGTTTGGACGAAAATGGCACCCAATTGGCTAGTAATAGAGCAATTTGGGGCCTACTTTAAAACTTACAAATCGATTTTCCTTAGTAGAACAAACTGTGCTAATATGAATGGAAAACTAGAAACTAGCGAACGACGATGTCAACAGAGAAGTTTCTCCAAAATTATTACTGATAAACGTTTCAAAAGAATTGTGTAATCATAGTTTTCACAAAATTTTTGATAGGACACTCAGAATTTCCTTTGGAGTCGAATGATCGGTGTGGAGCATTCGGACAGACATTGCTGTTCAAATGAGTTCATCTAAAATCTAACACTTTCGATCGAAAGATCGAATAGTCCATTTCTGACGCGATCTATGCTACTTTTGCTTACTCTTCTTCCAATGCAACTCACGAGGGGTACCCCACCAACCGAAAGTCAATGTTCTATCTCTTGTGCTGCGCCACCGCTTCGCGGTCCACTGCGGACCTGTGCGTGACTTGAACTGCATTGTACCTATCTACGATGCGCCACAACGGCGGCGGCGGCGGCGATCACCCGGCACCTTCGCCCAAGTTCTAGTTCAGGGTGAGAACGTTTTGTGTGGTTTGGCAGTGCACCCTCTCCGCGTAGTTGCGCCGCTGCCGTCGTTTAATTACCATAGGAAACGCAGACACACTCACTCACTCACAATAGGTGAGTGCGATGCGCAGCGTGGTCAAACGCACAGCTGTCTGCCTGCCAGCGCAGTCGTTCTGATCGAAAGGTTCAACGTTCTACACCTTGTCCAGACCTAACCGGCGATCGTCGTCACTTGCACCGCTCACCCCTGAATGTGGTTGTTGTTATTATTAAGTAGGTAGTCGATGCAATAATTTACTATGACCATGAACTACCACTTGAAGTGCATTCCCACTGATTGCTGCTCGGCCGGTACCTGACGAATCGAGTCCAACGCAGAGAGGCAATGTCCGATAGCGAAGTGAACCTCGAAAGAAATTCTCGTTGGACGACCTTTGTGCAGCAGGGCTGCGCACAGTCAGGTGGAATCCCTACGAAATCGGTTTCGGTTAGAAGCAGTGGAAGAGGGAGAGAGGCGGGAAGCAAGACTTGTAGTAGTGATCGTCCTTCAACGAGTTCACCGACTTTGTCCATGCCCCTCTTCGTCGTCGTCATCATCGACGACGACACGGTAGCATTTATGGGAAATTACTTCCCCAGGTGGAGATCGGGGCAAGATCTCATGCGTGACGCCACATAACCAACAACGGAGAGACGGCGGCGGGGCGCGGAATCGAATCTAGCTCGTCGATCTGAATCGACGGGGATCAAGTGGCTTCCTTTTTTCTATTGTGGAGTCCGACAATTTACGGATTCGACGCCGGTTGCTACCAACCAACCGACCGACCGAGTGAGCGAGTGCTTTTATTTCTGGCAGCTTTAATTGCTTGTTAATGGTGAGTCGAATTGATTTGCGGCGAGGTTGTTTCAGCTAGACGCACAGGTATGCGACTATAGCTGTGCTCGGTTGCTGTCCAGCGGCGACCTCCAAACTTTTGCGAAATGGTCTAACAAAGCGAATTATATTTTTTTGAGTTTCTTGGGAAAAAAAATCAGATTTTTATGGCAAGTTTATGGTGACCTATCTGGCAATTTGAATTTGTTACACTTTTGTCGCAAAAGACAGATGTTGCTGTAAGAGTTTCCAAACAGTGGAGTTCAACATAATTTTAGCAGAGTTTGTTATCCAGTTAGTTCAATCTTTTATTTGACAAAATATGTTAAAATTTTGGATGATTAAACAAATAACAAAAATTATAACAAAACTTCCTGCAACAAAATGTTTTATAATTGAAACGAAAATATAACTCATTAGAAAAATGACAATTTTTAGGCGATTGCTTGCAGAATTTATACAACAAATTATGTTAAAGTTGGAAGTTATGTGTTTTGATCAGAACGAATTTATAACAGCCTTTGTAATGGTAAACTCAGTGTGTTCCTTACAAAAAAGAAAATAAATGTTGTTTGTAACAAATATTGAAATAATTTGGATAAAATTTTATTGTTATCCATTGACCGGATTTCTGATCGAGTGAAAGGCATAGCAGAAAAATAACTCAATAATATGAACCAAATAGCGTGGACGACTCTTTTGCTCATATCTTTTGACTCGATTGATCAATTATCAAAATATTAAAAGTTCTGTGTAGGGAATTAGTTGCACCTCCAAATGCATCCACATAGATTTGGATACCGGTGGCCAATCCAGATATACAGTCGGAAATGTAGTGTACAACTCCTATTCCACTAGTGATTCTTGATCAAATTTCAATATATTTCGAATGTATGAGAAAGTGAAAGGATATAGTGGCTCCATCCCATTACCCCGAACGCCACTACCCCGAACACCACTACCCCGAATGCCACTACCCCGAATGAGTCACTACCCCGAAAGCCATTACCCCGAATGGGTCATTACCCCTAACGCCACTACCCCGAATAGTATGAAATACAGTGAAATATATTGTTTTTCGGGCAAAAATGCGTCTCTTATGCAAACTGGTAATTAATGGCGCGTAAAATTCATCGGTAAAATGTTCATCATATATTTTCCCTTCTTTTTCATGTCAGCTCTTCTTTCGAAATATATTGTTGGCAACTTTTCTCACTCTTTCGGAGGTACCTTTTTATCAGCCCAGTGGGCACTTTCGCAGTTCAAGGGTTCATTTACAAATTTCTTAATTTCTATTTTTGACACCTACCCACCCATTCGTACCACTTTTTGTATGGACAACATTTTTTGTCCCCTCCAGCGTTACGAAATTTGTGAATGGGCTTTTGATAAAATAAGCCGTTTATTGACTGAGACCTCTCCTTTTCAACTTACCATTATTATACATGTTCTATTGTTCCTGGACATAGAACGTCAAGGAAATGCTTAATGCATAAGATCCACCACTGGAGGAATTTGAACCCATAACCCTTAATATGATCTTGCTGAACAGCTGCGTGAACACAGATATTTGAACTTCTTGGTGGTGTCCATAGTTCAATTTTGTTTTAAAGCAAATATTTTCCTTTCTTGTGTATATATGTTGTGTCATAGCATGCTATGACATATCATATTGTTACATATCACGTTGTTACAGTGATCATTCACGTCATAGCTGCAAACATTTCACCAGAAATTTCCCCTTCTTTCTTAAATAGGCTGTTCTTTCAAGTTTACGTTGGACAAGCTAGTCATTAATATTTCCATATAGAACAGCTTTTTTTGAAGGAATATATCCTGAAGGCATTCACTCAAGTGAATCCTCCTATAATTCTAATCAGTAATTTTCCCTTTGTTTCATCTTCTTGTATTGAAACAGACAGATCTCTTATGAATTTGCTCACCGCTTTGCTGTCATCATCATTTCTTCATTGTGCTGAATTGGAAAAAAATTGTGATTGTCTCATCGAAATTCAAATTAATGATCCCACAAAAAAACGAAAATTTTTACTGTAGCGGCAATCAAAAGCCGCCGTTTTTCTAACACGTACAAGTGTATTAACGTTTCCTTGGTTTAGTGGAACGGTTGTCTATCAGGTTGGTTTTTAAGCGGGTTCCATAGACGAACACTTGCAGCAATTATCTCAGGATGATCTTCCATTACCACCGTTTACGAAACAAATTCTTTAAGGAGATCTTAATGCTAGTAGCCCGACACCTACAATGAGTAAAGAAAGTGGGTTCCGGCGTCCAATAAGAAACTTTACTACATCATAATTTTGTGCATATTATAGCTATCCTTTGCATAATAAATTCACCCTTCTTTTTGAAATGGGCTGTTCTTCAGAGCATTGCAATGTGGCTGTGTGAATCTCACCAAAATTAAAAATCGAAATAAAACTTAGTATTCAAAAATTATTAGCTAAAAAACTAGCTGCTTTTATCTCTTCTAATGTTTGAAATATGAATTGTTGAGCCACTCGTTAATTACTCATAAGGAATCGTACAATTATCTCCCCACTCTATCACTAGAATAAGTTCCAAATTGTATGCTTTCGGGGTAATGGCGTTCGGGGTAGTGACCCATTCGGGGTAGTGGCGTTCGGGGTAATGACCCATTCGAGGTAATGGCTTTCGGGGTAATGGCGTTCGGGGTAGTGGCATTCGGGGTAGTGGCGTTCGGGGTAGTGTCATAGAATCGATATAGTATGTATCAAGTCTCGTGAGCTCATGTGGGATATTTGCAAACGACAATAATCATTTGGCCTCAAAGATTTCACAGAATTCTCTCCAGTATCCTCTCATGATTCTCATTCGATTCATCGCTGGACTCATATCAGATTCCCCGCCGGATTCCCATCAAATTCCTCTCAGAACACTCTTCAGAATTCTCTCAGGATTCTCATCAAATTTCTCTCAGGATTCTCTTCTGATTTTTTTTCAGGATTCTCATTAAAATCCTCGTAGGGTTAGCATTAGAAATTTTCCCAGGATTCTTATCAAATCCTTTCAAAGTGTTCATCAGAATCCTCTCGCGATTCTCATCAGATACCTTTCAGGATTTCATCAATATCGATGCAGAATTTTTGTTAGAATCGTGTCAGGAAACTTATCAGAATCCATCCATGATACTCATCGGAACCGCTTCAGGATTCTCATCAGAATTTCCAAAGGATTCCCTTCCAAATTTTTCTTCAGAATACTTTCATCAGAATCATTCCAGGATAAATATTCGCACCAGAATTCGTCCAAGGCTTGTTATCCAAATCCTTCCTAGATCCGTATCGGAATTCTTCGCGGATTTTAGATCAAATCCTTCAAGGATTCTTACCAAAATCCTTCCTGGTTTCTCATAAGAACTCTTCTTGGATTTTCATCAGACTTCTTCCTAGATCGGTCTTTTGGAACCAAAAACGGGGTTCTGAAACTGGACTTAAAATGGTCATCTGTATTTAAAATTACCAGAGAGGCTTTCCACAAAATTTCAAAAGTTGAAATGAAAATCTAGTGGATAAAATCAAAAGTTGTTTTGGGCAAAATACGTACGATGTAATAAGTCATAGAGAGTTCCAAGTGAATATGTAATCACAGTGATATAGACAAAACACTTTTGTGTAGTTTTTAATGTGCGACCCCAATATTTTGCACGGGATTGCATGTTACCTATTATTATAAGGCTACAATTGTATTATAAAATATTTTTTGAAACAATACCTCTGGTATTTATAATTGTGTTACTCCTTTCTGATCGGGTAGTAGCAAAAATGGAGGTACACTGCCAGATGCTACACATAAAATTCAACAAACGTCAAGTTTAGCTCAATTGGCTGATGATGAATAGGGTCCTTAAATGTTTAATGAAATCTTGTTTTTATTTAATGACACGAAAGAGCATGTTACTGCTTTAGCAATCTTTCTTGTTCAAATAACGGCTAAATCATATTTGAACTTTAATTTAAAAATTGGGTCCATAAATGAACCTTGACACTTTTGATTATGTTTAACTTTCGCTTAGTTAACAAAAACACCACAGGGGTTTTAGTTTTAACACCGGGGTTGTTCCTATCTGACATTTTGGAAGAGACACGGAAAACAAAATACACCCTTAATTTGAGTTTAAGCCAAGGGGTGTGACAAAATCTAAATAAAACCTGAGACAATTTTTTTGACTTAAACAAACGCAAAACATTAAAAAATTGAGTAAACATGTGATTTGGCCTAAACTTAAGCGTTTAGCACTAAAATTGGGACAGGGCTTTAGGATCCTATTGCACTTGAGCGATTGCGCGATTGCGAAAAAGTTTCGCTTAACGGCGACTTGAATTCATCGAATGTAATGCTACAAATTTTAATAGATTCACCATGCGGTCTCTCTTATTGTTCGTAAAGACGACTATCGTTGCGTCCAGGAGTGAATCGAATGGTCTAATTATAGTAATTTAGTTCAACTCTTGAACCCCGAATTTGGTTCGTGAAAATAATCAAATGACTAAGTTCTTTATATTCAATGGACAGTTAAATTCACTCAACTCTTCGTATGTACTGTGCCGTCTTGACAAAATATTATGAAACTTACAGGGTCCAAACTTTCAGAAAATCCTCGGTGAAAAATTGAAATATTCGAGTTATAATTTTTTATATGAAAAAGTCCTAAGCAGACGACTTAGGATTTAGGACACAGAGTATCAAAATGCCTTTCATGACTCATAGCCTTATATGTTTTTTAATCTAAAACAATGCAAACAAGACTTGAAGACATCTAAAGTCGAATATGTTATTACATTTAACTGATGGCTCATGTGATATATGGCATTACAGAGCCAAATAAATTTCTAAAATAATTAGATTAGTCAACATTGTAACTAAGCTCTCTTTGCTAGCTTTGGGAATAAATGTTCTCTGTGTTATTGCCCAGGTAAAAGACTCAATAGAAACTTAATTAGATAACACTAAATATCATACTGAGCTTTTCGCTAGTTAACTGGTCCAAAGACCAGTACATCTCCTAACTAACAAAGATAGCTAAGTTGCAAAGATTAAACAAGAAATAATTTCAAAATTGTTTCGGATCCGTAATGTCATATTCTACATGAACCCTCAGTTAAAAGCTATAAAATGTTCGATTTAATTTTTTTTTTCAAATCCGATTCGCATTGTTTTCGAACTTAAATTTCTATTTTAACAATTAATCTAAAAGTCATGAAAGGTAATTTCATACTATGCTTGATGAGTCGTCGACCGGAGATTTTTAATATAAAATATCGAAACTCGAATATTTGAGTTTTTCACCGATAGAATATTTTGAGGCAAGGACTTTCTGAAAGTTTGGACCATAAACCAAAACCCTGTGAAATCAAATGTTAGGTTCATTCAAATTGATTAATAATATCGTGAATCCAGGTATGCGTGCCATATTTCTCAACAACTGTTGTTTTGTACTATTGAATCTACAGTGAACGATAAGGACGTTATGCATCTTAACCATAAAATTTTCAAACGATTTCCGTTACCATTTTGTACGGTTATGATGTTATTTGTGCAAGTAAACGAGTTTATATGTTAATTTTCATACCATTTCTGGATGTCTGGATACGTGAAATCCAGAATAAATCTCTTCTCAAAATTGTATGGTACTATGGGGAATATTCAAAAATCAGTGTATCCAGCTCAGCTAAATATTGAACATGACCATCATTAGACCTTAACACAACAGTTGTTCAGTAATATTTTTTATATTTTTTGTGAGTTGAAATCTTCAGATGAACAAACTTCTAGTATAACAAACAAATAGCATAAAATGAGTGAAAATCATCAGGATCTGCTGAAAAATTCAGCAAACTAAATAAAAAAATAGCAAAAAATGCTGATCAATAGTTTGACAAAATTCAGCAAAAAAAAAATGCTAATATGGCAAACAATGTTGCTGTGAACTTAGGACTGTCTTGTTTTTAGCAGGTGCTTTGGAAACAGACTAACTCCAGATATAATAATGATTTAGAAGTAGTTCATTACCTTGTATTGGTCTTTAAAATAATAATAAATTGTAACTTGGAAGCTTAATAATAATCTAAAATCAGATTGGGCTAATATTGAAAGCGAAATATTGAAGAGAGAATAGTTAAAAATTTTGTGTTGCTGAACTGGTTCTATATTAGGTCAGCTCAATATTGAACATTCCCATCATCAGATTGAACTACACACTAGACTAGTTCAGCAATATATTTTACAATTTTTTACAAACAGAAGTCTTCAGTAAAAAATATGCTGAAATTATAGTATGACGTTGCTGATTATCAGCAGAATCTGTTGAAAAATTCAGAAAACTAAACAAACATTTCTGCAAAAAAAAATGCTCACAAGTCAATTTAGAAAAATTCAGCAAAAAATTACCGATTTGGCGAAAAAAAAATGTTTTGTACTTTGAGTTGTCTTATTTTTGGACTGGTCCATTATAAAACAGACTTATTACTGGCTTAAAACCTTGTATTGGTCTTTATGTTCATAATCAAGCAAAAGCTGTTAACTTGGAAGCTTTACACTGACCAAACATTAGATTGGAGATTGGATGAACATTGTCTTAGTTTAGAATCAGATTAGCCTAGTTTTAAACGGATCTGACATTTAACTTGCTCAATGATGGGCCTGTTAATGTTGGATTGGCTTCTCAGTCCTGACCAAATAAAAAACTGTTATTTTATTTTGTCCAACGTTTCGGTCCGTTTGGGACCTACTTCAAGGACTCAATTGTTACAATTCAGGTTCTACCGAACCACAGTGTGACAAAAAAAACTGTAACAGTTAAGTCCCTAAGATCCCAAACGAACCGAAACGTTGGACAAAATAAAAAAAAACAGGTTTTAATATTGTCTAGTTAACCATCTCCCATTCAGAATTAACACTTCAAATATGTATTTTTTTATATATTTGGTAAAGAATTAAACCGAATAGGCCTTTAGAGTTAAGCAGTTTTTGCTGTAAAAAATACAACAAAACTTTTATCTCACGCATTTTATATAACGCATTGGTTCGATTTAATCTCCTTAGTCCTGATTAGAGAAGAAGTTTTAAAACTGATTCTTGCATTTTCTACCAGCCCGTAACGTCTGATACTTCCATCGTAATAAATCTGTTGCTACGGGCGTTTGTCTCCTAAATTTTAAAAGGTCTTTGAATGGATAAAAAACACGACGAAATTCGCCATTAGTAAATTCGTCAAAATTCCTTATTATCATCCTGATTACCCATAGGACACCACCTAAAACCCAACACGCCTTTCTAAACAGTTGACATTTCTTAATAGCAAGCATTATTTGTAAAAGCCTTTTCGCCCTGTTTTCAGAATGTATTGGCCTTTTCACGAGAGGTTCCAAATCAGCTGATCTTGAAGCGCTATTACAGTTTTTCTACGGAAATCGGCCTTTTCAAGTGACAGGTCCGTGTTTGCATTTGTTTACATCTGTCAAAGTTCTTTAAGATCAGCTGATTTGGAACGTCTCGTAAACAGGCCTTACGTCAGCCCCGTGTATTCACCGGTCCTTCACCGATGTAAACAATTGCAAACACGGACATGTAACATGAAAAGGCATATACGGATTGCAGCATCATTTCTCGCGTTCATAGGGGTGTAACTGCAATGATCGATTCCTCTTCACCGATTATCTGTTTAACTGTTGTGTTCTTTATTCGTCATGCTGATCTAAAATGTTATGAACATTGATTTAATTTTGTGTACTAATACAAAATGAAAATCGAAATTAAAGATTCTTCAAATTGACCCCTAACTTTGCGTCGTATAGATCAAAATACTTGTCTTTAGTTTATTAAATAACTCGATGTTACGAAAAGGCCTTTTCTTGTCATCGAATGTGTGCTTAGCCCAACATGCACAAATATCTGTTTAAGGTGAAGATGAATCGAAGCCAAGCTCAACATTTTCAAGAGCACAAATCTGGAGAACCAAGTACCCGTTAGAGCTGAAAACTTGGTCGATTGGTCACCACCAGCTACTGACCAAACGATTAAGTTTCCAGCCCAAACGGATGTTTGGTTCTCCAGATCCGTGATCTTGAAAATCTGGGGTTTGGCTTCGATTCATCTTCACCTTAAACACAGAAGAAACATTCCACCAATCGAGTTCTCAGAATCTCACACGCCATCCCAAGCCGAGATGGCATTTAATTTTCCACTTGATCTGCCATTTCGCGCTGCTTTTGATGGGAGGCCTTCAGACAAAGCATTCCTTTCGGTGGATTCCCCAAAATACCCCATAAACCCCAACCGTTCGTCGTTCGTCGTTTGCTGTCCTCATCGCTCATCGCCAGCAATTTGTTTTGACCTGTGCAACATTTTTGCACCCCCCAAAACAAAAACGACCAGTCGACATCACACATTCCATTTAATTCGAATGAGAGAAAAACGACGAAAGGGATAACTTGGCGGCGCGCGGTGAGATCCTTTTTATTATTATACCTTATCATCAGCGCATCGAAAGCGATCGGCTGAAGCAGCACAAAAAAAAAAATCATCCAAATCACAATCCGGTTTGAGATGTTTAAATTTAAAACAACCTCGAAGAGAATGGAGAATATCAAGAGATAAAAAAATCCCAACCTGTTCGTTTCGATGCTCGCTTCTGTGCATTTGGGCATTCTCGTAGGTCCTTTCCCTTGGTTGCTTCCAACCAACTATTTCGAACCTTCCTTTTCGATGGGTTCCCTTCACTTTTCGGTGTTTTTCGTTCGTTCGTTTCGTTCATCATTATCCTTCTTTTGGGTTCGATTCCTGAGGTTGGTTCTTTGTGCACTTTTGAATGTATTGGAACGCGTTCGTCGTTTCGTTTGGCTTCGTAATGAAGGGGATGAGTTGGCAAAGCTGGAACCCAAAATTAGAAAGGAATCTTCGAATGAAAAGTCAAATTAGTTCAACTGTCGATTTGGTAGAGATTTTTTTACTCGAAACAATACGCGCAGGGATGTCGAATCGATTATCGATTAATCGACTCAGAACTTGACGGTTCGCATCTCTTTCAGTTTCACAAATGAATTTTCTTCCTTTTTAAAACCTGCATTAGAAAGCGCACTTCTTGCAATGAATTTTTCAATTGAAATTCTATGTCCTAGGGATGGCAGGTCGACTTTTTCCGTTGATCCATCCGAACATCCATCTATTTTGATCGTTTATTTGAGAAAAATGGGCATCCCTCATTACAAAATATGATTCATTTAAAGCATGTTGTTCCATTCTTAAAATTTGCAAACTCTGTGCAAAATTACTTTACTATCAAGCAAACCTCTCATCGTAAAGGCTGAAGTCACAAAAAATACCGAACAGGTCTGCTTTGAAGTCCGTGTTAGGGAACCCGGCCACCCTGCTCATTATCGCAACCTATAATTACCCCGCCCGAAGTACTTTGAACCTCTCACGAACTCAAAACTGCTCCTGTTCCACATCATTTTACCTCCACGAAAACAATCAATCCTGTAATCGACTGGCCCTAATCATCATCGCCGGGTCCCATTCTGGCTCACCTTCGTTGCAGCAAGAATCGGACCTGCTGCAAGCGATACCTTCGTCCCTGAATGCGTTCCTTCGCTTTTTGATCGTTGTCGTCGTCGTCGTCATCATCGGAAACTCCGCGGGTGTCGACTTGTGGCAGCGGAGAGAGCGGAACACAACCTTGATAACACATATTCTGCTCGGCTTTCGCTGTCGCTCTCTCTCCCTCTGCCGAGTTGACGACGACGACGACGAATACCGCGTGCAGTCCCAGTTGACTGCAGTCCACAAGTGCACTTGTGATAACAACCAACCTCGTCGAAGTCCGGCGGCGGCTCCGAGCGCGAGGAAAGACGACTTGCGGACGGAGAGACACTATCTGTAATCAATGCAGCAGTATCATTATGTAAATATAAGCCGAGTGTCTTCCCGCTCTCTGGAACATCGTTTTCACCGTCGGGAGCGCGGGATGATGACGATACGATGATAATGATTGTTTGGACGACGGATGCAAGTTTGTGGCACAATTTCAGGCTGCGCTCAGGCGACGCCTGAGGACGGCGTTTCAGTCTCTGAAGATGGGGGGTTTGTGGACTTCGGCGGGTGCAGGGCTTATAATCCTCCATGTAGGTACGGTAACTACGACTATGGAATCTAATGGGGCCGTGTTTACGGTTGGGACTATTTGGGTAAATAGGGATCAGATCGCTCAAAGTAGTTGCAGGCAGACAATTGGGAAAGCGCTTCTTGAAGCGGATTGGAGCAGGTTGTAGAACAGTGTCGAAGCGTTTGGTTGGGAATTTTCTCTTGGAAGTTTTTATTGAAAAACTACCTGAAGCAATAAAACAGTACTTTTCAGTGCTACTAAAACAGTACTTTTCAGTACTATTTTTTCTACTATTGATCCCTTCACGATCCTTGTTTGGACCCGTGCCTTCGATTTTTCGTTGGATCCTTTGGCGAAAGCTTGCGGTGGTAATCCTTCTTGGACACCGTCTCGGGAAAAAACCTCTTGGGAGGTCTAGTCTTCTTTCGTTTATTCACTAAAGATGGTTGCAACTACAAACAAAAGGAAGGGTGAATCTCTGAATTCACAGCTTCCTTCCAAAAAATTGGGATTTAATACTGTCACTAAACGTGGCAAGAATGGAAGAAAGGACGTTTCCCCGGAATGCGAACTTTCTTCCAAGGGTGAAATGGATATTGCTAGTAATTACATCGAAATGAGCAATCAGTTTGATGTTCTAGAAAAAATTTTCCGAACACCAAATCGAAGCAGCCTCTAGCCCAGGCTTTTTGATTCAAGTGAGGAAGCAAAGAGTGTCGCCTATCGTGGTCAGTTGTTCCGAATTTGGGAGATTTAGGCAGGAGATCTTGAACTCCATTAGGGAATCAAGATCTCCTTCCAAATAGCAAAGAAAGGAGACTGTCGCGTTTTGCCGGAAACTCTTTAATATCGCGAACTTCTTCTCAAACATTTTGAAGAGACGAAGCACATTTTCTTCACTTATGACGACAAAACTGAACGTTTGTTCAAAGTTGTTTTGAAAGGTCTCTCAAGTGACTATAAGTCACCTGAAGAGATCAAAAATGGAATAAATGGTTTACTTGGATTTTCCCCAGTCCAAGTAATCATTATGAAAAAGAGAACCCAATCTGGCATTGTTCGGAAAGGGCTTTCTCAAGAATATTATTTAGTTCACTTTAACAAAAAAGATCTAAATAATAATGAAAGCTTTAGAAAAAGCTAGACTTATTTTCGATGTCCGAGTGACATGGGAACATTTCCAGAAACCTGGAGGAAATTACCAGAACCTCACTCAGTGTCGTCTGTGCCAAAAGTGGGGTCATGGTACAAAAAAATGTCGCATGGATGCTAAATGCATGATTTGTGGAGGTTCTTCTCACGCCAAGGACGTTTGTCCAGTGAAGAAAGCTATCTCCAGGTTTATATGCTAGAAATTCGGGGGCAATCATAAGTCAAATTTTTGGGCTTGCCCTTCGCGTAGGCAAGTCGTCGAGGCTCAAGCCAGACAGACGAACAGTAATATCCGTTACGATAATGGTCGTTTCCGGAATTTCCCTGGTAGAGTATCGCACAATGCTCATTTTTCAGTTAACGATCGCTTGATTAGGAATCATACCCATCAGCTAGATCATAATCATGATCATTCACCAACTAATTATAATTCGTCGGGTAGCCGTTCGAATCTTTTAATTTCGAATGTATCTACTCAAGGAAAATCCTTTGCCGATATCGTAGCAGGTAATTTGAACTCCTCACCTATTCGTACTATCAGTATCCATTCTACTTGTTTCAAATCAAATGAAAAAAAAACCCTGCCGCCACAGGTAACTTCTACATCGCCTCTTCGTCTAACGAAAATTCTAACGGAAAATCATCAAATGTACCCACTCCAATATGTCTGTCTCTGATTTTAATTTTCTAACTGAACAATTGAATCTAATGATTGATGCAATGTTCAAAGCCACCACTATGACAGTCCATGTCGGTGTAAAATTTACTAATCAAATTGTTATTGGATTACGTTTTTCTAATGGATCCAAATAATAATTTAATTATTTTAAATACAAAGATATCGACCGTGATAATTTTATTGTGAATTTGTTTATCGGCATATCGGTCCATTTTGCTCGAAGTAAGAGGGAGCATGGAGAAGAAAGCAATGAATACTAGATGGATAGGTACCGTAAGGGAACGGCGAGAGAAATTGGATTAGATGTTGAAGAGGGCATACCATATTAAACAGTATTACTTGAAACGTCACTTCCTTGTGGCTAACGTCCCCTATGGGAACGGCTTGGGTGTGTTTTGAGAATGACACTACCAAGACAGCCTGCTCGTTCTCTGAATGGTGAAGAGGACGAGCTGTTTTATTTTTTTACAGCCAAAAACGTACATATAGCAGTTATTACTGAAAAGTATTTAAAACCTGGATTCAAACTAAAAAAAGATCCTAACTTTTTTGTTTATCGTAATGATCGACTTGATGGGTCATGTGGGGGAGTTGCAATCATCATTCATAGGAGTATAAAACATCTACTGTTTTCGTCATTTGAAACTAAAGTTTTTGAAACTTTAGGTGTTTCTGTTGAAACACAGCTTTTTAAATATACTTTCATAGCTGCCTAGGGTTCATTCAAATATTACGTAACGCAAAATTTGCCAATTTTGGACCCCCTCCATCCCCTACGTAACAGCTTTTGTATGGAAATTTTTAAATTTTTGTGTGAACCGTAACACTATGTCAGACCCCCTCCCTCCCCCTGGTGCGTTACGTAATATTTGAACAATCCCCTACTTGCCTTTTCAATGCTCTGGACAGCAAGTTAATTTGCTCCAAACTGACTGGCGAAAATTGACTCGCAATAAGTCAAAATTTTTTGTCATTAGTGACTTTAATGCCAAGCATCGGTCATGGAATAATTCTCAAAGTAATTCCAACGGCAGAATTTTATTTGATGAGTGCTCTTCAGGATATTACTCAATTCAATACCCTGATAGCCCTACATGTTTTCCTCTTCTAGAAATCCTAATACGATTGATTTGGTCTTAACCGACTCTAGTCATCTTTGTAGCCAATTAGTTACTCATGCTGATTTTGATTCTGATCATGTCCCTGTTACATTTCAAATGTCCCATGAAGCGATTCTCAATCCTATCAGCTCCACTTTCAATTATTTTTGAGCCGACTGGAATATATATGAAACACACATCGATAGTAATCTAGATGTCAACTTTTTTGCAAACAAAACTTGATATTGACAATGCTCTTGAAACTTTAACAAATTCCATTGTTGAAGCCAAGAGCATTGCTATTCCAAAATGTGAAGTAAAATTTGAATCCGTGATTATAGACGATGATCTTAAACTCTTGATCCGCCTCAAAAACGTGAGGAGAAGGCAATTTCAACGCACTCGCGATCCTGCTATGAAAATTACATGGCAGAATTTGCAGAATGAAATCAACAAATGTTTTGCACAATTAGGAAACAAAAATTTTGAAAATAAGATTTCTCAATTGGACCCTGGCTCTAAGCCCTTTTGGAAATTATCTAAAATTTTGAAAAAACCTCAGAAGCCAATACCGGCATTGAAAGAGGAAAACAAATTATTACTAACTAATTGCGAAAAAGCTCAAAAATTTGCTATGCAGTTTGAAAGCGCGCACAATTTTAATTTAGGACTTACTAGTCTAATTGAAAATCAAGTTACTCAGGACTTCGAAAATATTCCTAATCAAGAGAACATTTCCGAAAATGCCTGGGAGACTGATTTGGAAGAAGTGAGAACTATTATTGAAAAAATAAAAAAAAAATATGAAAGCTCCTGGCGATGATGGAATTTTCTACATCCTCATCAAGAAACTTCCAGAAAGTAGTTTATTATTCTTAGTTGATATATTGAACAAATGTTTTCAATTAGCATATTTTCCTGACAAATGGAAAAATTCTAAGGTTGTTCCAATTTTAAAACCAGACAAAAATCCTACAGAGACTTCTAGCTATCGTCTAATCAGTGTGCTTTCCTCCATCAATAAACTTCAAAAATCACACTGAGGGCATTCAAGCCAACTGTAACAAATATGTTAAATGTCTTATTAATAGAAAATCAAAACTTTGTCTTAAGAACAAGCTTTTGCTATTCAAACAAATTTTCAGGCCAGCCATGTTGTATGCTGTTGTAATACCAGGAAGAAAGGAATTTTGAAAATGATTCTGAAGCTTCCTCCCTGGCATAGTACCAATGAGTTACATAGAATATCCAATGTTGAAACTTTGGAACAAATGTCAAATAATATAATTAATAATTTCAGGCAAAAATCGTTACAATCTTCTATTTTTTTGATTAATGCGTTATATATTTAGGTTAACTTAGGGTAATTAATTTGAAAACGTGTTTTTTTCTCTTATAAATAGGCCAAATCAATTCACCTGTAAACAAATCTGAACTGTTACGGCAAATGAAATGTAATATGTTGTTACCAAAATGTTAATTTTTATAAAAAAAAAACGATACTGAATTGTCTATTTCATGAAATCGTTAACTCGCTATACTGAGATTTCTAGCGAAATAACAATACTGAATTTGCTAGTCATTGGTTGTCAAATTTGAATAGGAAAGTAATGCGACAATGAGAAAGTTTGCAAACGACTGGAAGATCACTTCTGGAGATTAAGTACAGAAGTTTGATGGACAGTTTTCTGTAGAACTCACGTCCCATTGAGTTAACGATACTGATGTGTCTACTAATGACTTCAATTATTCTAACCGTAGCTTTATGCAATCCGTTCGATGACTACTGCTGTGCATGTTACGAAAGATCAGAATCGTTTAGAACATTACAACAGTTATTGGCATTTGGCATTGTCCCCAGAATATCTCGCGTGAATTCAACCCTTTTTTCCCTGCGTGCTCCTCTGGACACCCTGTTATCTTCCATTCCCGACGTGTGATGGCCGATACCAATGCCACCTCCGACGCACCTCACTCACACCAAGAAGCCCGGCGACGGGCGCCCAACTGGGATAAGTGCGCACTCGTGAAGCCACACATTCTTCCCGACTCTCTTATCAGCAGCGCCCGAACGCTTGCCCACATACGCTTGCATTGGCTTGGAATGGCTGGCCCCGACGACCGAAGGATCGCGTATCAGTGCAGTTGTATTTGCTGCGAGCGCTATCACAGTGCATCCATCGGTCCATCCGCTGGTGACCTACTTTTTGCTCGACTCGCCCGCGATAAAAATAGGTAACCGAATCGTTGTCGATGAACGCGCTTCCGAGTGGGGGCGCAAATTAGACATCGATTAACTCGGAATTTCTCGACCTGTAGAATCTTGTTTGCGTGCGACGTTCGATTCTCGGGAAACCGGTTCGCCCCCGCCGTCACCATCATCGATCCGAAAGCGATAATTCGTCGGAGTTAGAGGGGGGTTGACGATCATTAACCACCGATCGCTCGGGTTTTGCGACGGTGGATGAATTCGAAATTAAGTCGGGCGTCTTCCCCAACTCACGCTGAACGTTGATCCTTATTTATGGCAGGTTGATGGCTCCTCCCGTTTCCGCGCCGCTTCTCGTACTCTAGTTAAAGGTTAGGTTTTGCTCGACAATCTGGAGCGGTTCTGATTCTGATTTACGTCCCAATAAATTTGATTTCTCGGAAACGAACGATTAGCATAAATTTCGCAACGCCACGAATTCAGCAATCCTCAGGTTAGTAACAGTACGTTTGCGGACTCGTTGACTTTAATGCGCCTTTGTTTGTTCAACAGCACACCCCAGCATGCGCGGAGTCTCCGGATCGATTCAGACTGGAAGCGTCACCGGCAGCATGCTGAATCGGTCGGAGAAGGGCGTCGTCTTCGTCATCGTTGGATCCGCTGAGCGAAACCTTCGGGAGTGCAGTCAACAGCATCAGCCGTACTGGCTAGTGTGACTTGTGAACTACCGCGAGCGATAGAGACGTTTCTGGAGACGGATTTGAGGATTAAGTGATTTTGGTTTTCTTGATTGGTGACCTGGAGAATACGGTGAGGCCTTTGCGCGGAAGAGCTTACAGGGATATAGTGCGTGTTATACTGATTACATAGATATATAGTCTATACTTTGTTGCCGAACGCCAAGAGTTCGTAGTTGAGTTTATCTTGAGAGAAAGAGAAAGTGGTGGGAGTGTTGTTGAGTTTTTATCTACGGGGCTAGGAAGACTACAGTGCAGCTAGAGCAAAATGATGAAAAGAAGATGGTCCAACAATGGTGGCTTCACGGCGCTCCGGATGCTGGACGACAGCAGTTCGGAGGTAACGTCGTCTTCGGCCGCCCTCGGTATGACCATGTCGCCCAATTCGCTCGGGTCACCCAACTACGATGAACTGGAACTGTGGAGTTCGTACGAAGACAACGCCTACAACGGCCACTCGGTCCTATCGAATGGGAACAACAACCTGGGAGGTTGTGGAGCGGCCAACAACCTGCTGATGAACGGTATCGTCGGCAACAACAACCTCAACGGAATGATGAACATGGCCAGCCAAGCGGTCCAGGCCAACGCAAACAGCATTCAGCACATCGTCGGCAACCTGATCAACGGCGTGAACCCGAATCAGACCTTGATTCCACCGCTGCCGTCGATTATCCAGAATACCCTCATGAACACCCCGCGAAGCGAATCCGTCAACTCCATTTCGTCAGGTAAGTGACTCACTCCATTCCGCTTAAGGTACGCTACTTGCCGACGAATCAATAAGCCCAAGGCAACACAAAAACAACCCTCGTGACCTAGAAATCGAAATCCACATGTAATGCACATTTTACGTCCGCTGCCGCGACGCCGCGGCTACAAAAAATAACGAGGCTACAAAAATATACACAAATATAAACTCATTAGCGCCCGATGGAGTGGCAGGCACTTGGGGTGGGGGCAAGGTGCGCTTTATCACCATCCTGCTCTCAGCCGGCTTGTGTGCTTGCTTGCTTGGATTTCCATAGCACCCGGTGGCACTTTCTTCTTGCATGCGCACACGAGAGAGAACGGCTTTGTTGTAATGCTTTTTTGATTGCAAATTTATCCAAGCAATCGTCGGAAACAAAGACATCGGGCGGCTTGCTCTCGACGACCTATAGAGCGATTCCGAATATGAATACAAAGGGAACGAGCGCGACGACGGTACGGCACGAGAGAAGCCCCCGAAACTGTGTCAATGATGACGAATGAATCCGCTTGCAGTAGCACTTCTTTGTTGCGTTCGCCAAATGACGTGTGATTTGTTGATGACTCTTTCTCTCTGCACCTTTGATGGATGTAGATGGTACGGGGAGAGAACCTGTGTAGACACGATCAACTTTCACTGTCTCGAGAGCGCACCCCCCAGTTGCTTCACTGTAACTAGGACACGTAGGGTGTGAATGGTAATGAGTACACGCTGCCATTGTGATGAAGTTGTTGCAAAATTGCACGCGAAAAACCACCGAAAGTCTACTAGCGCAACGTGATAAGCCGTATTCCAAGGTCTCGGCGATGGAGCGCCGTGCGACGAAGGTTTACCGCGAAACCGCGACGCCAAACCGGAATACTAATGTGGGCTGGCCTCGCCGATTCGTAGTCACCTCCCGCGTTATGTTGGGAAATGGCTCGGAATTTTTGATTACATTTTGGAGGCCAGCTCACTCAGCGGTGAGTTTCGCCGAAACAGCGACGAAATTTGCGTGCGAATTGCGTTATTCGCTGACAGATTTGGCATTGGGCTTCATCGGAACAGCGGTGAAACCCAATTGACCAATGTTTTGACAGTTGACAGGCCCGAATCCCTCGCACTTGCACAGCTGTTCCCGAAAACACATTAATTCTTCCGCTTCCCGAAAACTTTCCGCTGGCAATGGCATCCTATTTCACCGAGTCACCTTGTCCCTCGGCATTTAACGCCGGCAAACGCACGTATCCATTTCCCTAGTGCCACACATTCTACCGCTTCTGCACCGACACACAAACGCACGCACCAGAGAAGGAGATATTCGTGTACACTCACGCATCACATGATGACGCGTTCTCGCTGCCCAGCGCACTCACTGATTGACCCAATTTCCATCCAACAATTTTTTTTTTTCGCTCGCCTCCCGTCAGCGTGGTCGGCGCGCGGTACATTTTCGCTCTCTTTCACTTTCGCTTTTGACGTTTCCCAAAACACAGCAGCCACCGTCATCACGTCACACGGCTTGCTTGGATTAGAATTCGAACCGGTGTGGGGCAATCGCGGATTTTGAAAAATTTCTAACTTGCACACCAACGCGCGAGTTGTGCAAGATCTTGTCGCGGAAAAGTCAAGGGTGGAACTGGCGGCTCTTTACTGCTACCCCAACGTGTCGCTGGTTCTAAAAAGTAAACAACCATACAAAATTCCGACCAAACAATGGTGAAGGCGTAATCAATTTTCTAGAAAACATCCATTTTGGGAATTGAGTCGAATTTGCTGATTAAATTGCCAACAGCGCACTGTAGTGGCACGTAGCAAATAACTGCTTGCAAACAATATCTTTCAAGCGCATTGATTACCTATAATTTTGCGAATAATATTTTTTACTTTTCCGCGTTAAGCCTTAAAACTGGTTCTGGACTAAGGTTGGCGGCTTTTCAATTTTACTCCCATTTGACAGCCGCCCTCCACCCTTGGGAAAAGTACCTGTAGGGGGCAGTCCCGCCCGATTAATCCGAGGCGGGCATTCTTCCCCCGATCGGGGCGGGATTCATTGGTATGCGTATTGGCGGGCGGCGACGACGCGGTGGTCAGGCGATTGTGCGGGAGTGCGTGTGTGATGCGTACCAAAGCAATTCATAAACGGCGACGAATACAGCGGTAATCTTCCCGAAGAGCGAGGGACATGGTAGACGTGCGCGCGAGATGGAACCGACGAAACTTTTGCTTGTTTGACAAAAGTCATTCGAGATCGGTCGCCGCCGTAAAGCACCGTAGAAGCTTGTTTACGCGGAACTCATCGGAAAGTGTAGAAGATGCGGAAGATATCATTTGTCAAGGTGACGGAAACAGCACGGCTATAGCGACGGCAGTGACTATCTCTTTAAAGTCTTTGACGGGAGATTTTCGTATAATAAATGAACTTTTAGACAAGTTCTAGCTAACAGCTATGAGAAATAAATGTCGCATTTTATTAGACTTTTTGCTGTAAGTTGCAATCTTATTTGACGGTATGTTATCAAGAAACCGATATTTCTTCAAGATGTGAAGCAACAGGTACTCAAGAAAACCTGTACTTCTTCATGGAAACATATGTTCGGAAGCTTTTTCAGAATTCTGCGTCATGACAGGTCTGCGTCATTAATAGGAATAGGAGCTTTATGTTCAAAAAAGTAGGTATTGATCCAACTTTTAATAGAATTCATGTAATCTTTACAATTATTTCATGATCCTTTCTTCTGATGTTTTGACAGTGATTCTTTTGGCATTAGTCGTACAGATCATCGTATTGCTGAGAAGTTTGTTGATATATTTTAGATTAAGTCGTAACGGTAAGCGTGCAGCTATTCAATAAGACCAAGATGAGAGCCTTGGGTTCGAATTTTGCCAGGCAAGGAAATCGGGTTGGAAATGTTCTCGAGCTCCTACTTACCAGATGATGTATATGAATGCAATTTGGTTATATACTTCATTAGTGTTTTTTCATCAGTTTCACCTCCTTCTTCTTAAGGTTTCAAAGCGAAACTTAATCAATAATTTCTCTAGATGTTCAACGATAAACATTCAATGAAGAATCGCCCTTGAGTTCTGTTCAAGTTTTCGTCAGTAAAGCGGCTCAACAGCAAATCTTCGCAGAATATTTTCCAAAATTTTAGATAAAAATTTCTGGCGGAGCCTTCGAATTTCTTTGCGTTTTGTCCAAGTTAGTCTTCTTTCAAAAGAAAAGGCTCAGCAACATTTCTCTCAAACGTTCTAAAGCCATATTCTTACGTGATCAATTTTTTTTCCTTCGATCCACAATTCAATACAACAATACAACAACAACAACAATTTTTCTCCGGAAACTTCGCTTATCAATTTTTAGAAAACTCTCAAAAAGATCAGTTCTGAACACTCATTACAAATTTCTTGAAAAGTTCTTTGTAGATTTGAACGTGTTGAATAAAGAACTTAAAATTCCTTGAAATGCTTATCTTTTGACAGATACACGTATTTCGACTATCACTTGCATTGCAGTCTTTCTCAATATTTGTATTTGTATTCGTTTGAGCTTAAGCCCTGGATGGAACAAGTAGACAATTTTACTTGGACTTCTAGAAGTTGGTTTCTCTGTTTGACGCTTTTTCCAGTAATACCTAGAATTTCTGTACCTAATTCTTCAACTTGTATCTTCTATGCTCATTTTCAGATAAACTGTCTCTATAATATGTTTCCTCTTATAAAAAGACGTGACAGTTATTGTATCTATGAGAATCTATATAAATTTGGAACGGAGATTTCTGCAGTAGATCTGGATTTTGTTCAAAAGATCAACAAGTTATTCTATAAGTTCATTTTAGAAATCCATAAGAATTTCTATGTCTTCTCAAGTTGTTCAAGAGTTCGTACAAAATAACTCAGTACAATTTGAACTGAGATTCTCTCTGTCTGCAGCTTCGTTAACTATTTTGGAAGTTCCTAAGAGATCTCCTCTAAATGTTTAAATTCAGAGAAATATTGGGATGTTCAGATCTCAAAAAATTCATAAAATGCTTTCCAGAAAATAGACCTTAAAGATTCATGAATTCTATATTTGATGTTTTGGAGATGTCTTTTGGAGACCAGAATGCTAAGAACTCATTATTCATCTGATTTTTCCATGGACAGAATGACCATCGAGGTCTTGTTTCTTTGGGAGACCAGAGCTTCCACCGGCAAACTTTCATTTCCACTGTTTGATCTGAATTAGAGACGTTGTATTATATGCATCCAGTGGAGATATGTTTCAAAAACTGCAGAAAAGTTTTCCATAATTCTTTTTTCGTATATGTTTAGAAGATATGGGCTCTTCATGAAGGACCTGTATTTCTTCCTCAATCAACTCTTTTTTTAAGGTACCGTAATCCGGGGTATCATTGATCAGCGGGGTAAAATTGATCGGAATGAACCATCTCGTAAAAAGTTCGTATCATCATTTGTTGATGAAATATTTCCAAAGCATGAATTGCGCTTTTCCTTCTTATATTCATGAGCTATTGAAAATTAAGATGTTTTCGAAAATAGTATTTACTTCATGCGTAAATTTAACAACTTTTTGAAAAAACGATTTCAATGGTTAAGGATGACACTACCGAAGATTCATGTCCCACATAAGTTGTGCAAGCGATGTGAGCAAGAAAAATGTGATTCTCACTAAAAATTACATCGCCAAAAACGATTCCGTTGTCAAAACATTCATAAGAATGTTCAATTATGCAACATTTACGAATTACTGTTAAGAATGTAGAATTTCCTTAGGAAATTGCCTACCTTTTGGCGTATTCCGCGGTTCGAGGTATTTTTATTTTTGAAATACCGTAAAACGGGGTAACTTTGATAATGCGGGTAACTTTGATAGTGCGAGACCCACAACATACTAAACGAAATAACAAAGTTTCTGTTAATCAGTTAAGCAAAACGAATACGAAAGTAAAGAGTATTAGTATGTCACTTAATGTCAAAGCTATTTTCGTTGGAATCAAGTGCATTTGATGATTTATATACAATCATTAAAAATTTGTGAGATTTTAGCATTTTTGAAACGCTCTGAAACAACCTGTTCTACGACCACTATTTGATGAAGTCACAATGAGTTCGTGACTTATTCTTGACAGCCAAGTTGTAGTAGAACATGAATTCGGTCTCAAATCTCTTAGTGAAAACCATTTTTACAACCTGGAGCCATTTTTGTAATCTAAGTAAGAAATTTCCATATAGCGTTAAACGCCTAGAGGTATGCAACGCCCTATAAATGTTCCGTAATGCATTCAATTTCGTTCGATTGGTACTCCATTATCAAAGTTACCCCAAAGCAGAAAACCGACTTTCGATTATATGAAAAATCATATATCCATTCAGAATAAATCTTTTGGCTATCTGACTACTGCAATTGATAGTTAGGATGCCAGTACTTGTTTTAAAAATATAAATTATAATTCTTTGAAACAGCATGCATAAATATTCAAATTTTCTTCGAAAAAACTATCAAAGTTACCCCGTTTTACGGTAACTCAAAAAGTAAATGACTTGTAAGAGTTTGGTTTTCATATTCGGCTTCAGGGGCCATGATTTAAGTAAGTAACTACATTTTCAATATAACCGAATGTTGTTTACATGGGTTGATCAATGTTACCCCATATCAGCTAAATCAAAAAAATCACTTTAAACATTTATTTAAACATACTTAAATCTTTTGAAAACCAAAATTCAGTCTACAGACACGAGCGGTGGGTACCAGTACTTGTTTTAAAATTAAAAAACTTGCAACATTTGGATTTTCAAATGAAACATTTAAGAAATATCTCAAAAACTGATCAATGTTACCCCGGATTACGGTATTAAATTTTTAAATTCCGGTATTCTATATTTCTTCTTTCGGAAGATGTTGTTCAGATTCTGAAAGGGTCCCATTAGACTTCAGAAACCTGCTAAAAACTAATATTTCTTACGATGGTTTCAAACTAGGAATGCTTCGTTAGGTATTTTTAGATCAATAAGGCTTTGAAACTGGCATTTCTCTTCGCGAGCTTCAACAATGTTAGAGAGGATAGATCAATTTCATTTAAATACTGGATGACCACCAGAAGTATGTATATTATTTCTACAGATAATACAATTTGAAGAGTTTCTACAAAGGTTTCTTGGAAACAGACCTTTAGGCGCGACATTATTATGCTCGATGGATGGTTTTTTTGAAGCTTTGTCAGTGTATCTTTCGCTGGCAACCTTAGAGATTCTTCCATGAGTTCTATTGCAGGGTGTCTACTACCTGGAAAAACCTGGAATTCTCAAGGAATTGTGATTGTGATTTAAATTATTTTGAGGCAGTAATTCATGATAGAATATGTCCACGACAAAGGATTTTTGCGTCAGAACCCAAAGCTACCATTATTTGCCAGGAAAATCTTTTCATTTGCTGGTAGCAGGTTTCTTTTTAAATATCATTTTTATGCAAGTCTCTAAAAAGTCTCTATTTTTTTTAAAAGGTGTCTGAAGTCTCTATTTTAACCAAAATAGTATCTAAAGTCTCTTTCCTTCTTATCATCCCCTTGCAAGTAATTGGGATGCAAAATTTATTCTCATATTCCCCGAGAACAGCTTCAGGAATTATCCTTGTGGTTTATCCAGAGATTTTATCAGGAATTTTTCAAGAAATTCCTCTGCGAATTCCTTCAGCAATTTACCTACGAAAAATTGCTTACAGGAATTACTTACCGGAATTCCTTCAGTATTTGCTTCAGGAAATCCTTGAGCATTTCAACATTACTACCTCTAGTAATTTTCTAAAGGAGTACTTTGAATAAAGTCTATCCTAGAACTTCATCCAGATATGTTTTCACTAACTTTTTAAAAAAATTCTACAGTCGTTACTCTTAGAGATATTCAAAGTTTCCCACATAATTTCTTCCGAGAAAACCCGAATAATTTCAACGCAATTTCATCTACGGGTATTCCAAAGAATAGCTCTAAAAGTTCCTCGAAGGGTTATTCGAGTGAATTTGTTAATAATTTCAAATTTTTCAAATAATTTCTTAAATTCGACCTGTGTTTCATTATTAAGTTTCTTTAGATTCTTTCTAGGAATCTTTCCATCCAAGGATTAGTGGACTTTATCCAAACATTTTTCAATGAATTTCTCAAAAAATTCCCATGGAATATTGAAAAGTTCATTTAGGATTCCACACCAGTTAACACTAGAGCCATTTTTATTTATGAAATCTTCCGATTGTAGGAATAATTATTCCTACACATTTATTAATGAATTTCTTCCTGTTTTTCCAGGAGTTCATTCACAATATCTTGGAATCAATCTTGGAAATCTTCTAAAAATTCTTCAAGAGTGAGTCTTCCTGAAAATCTTCTTCTATCAAAGGTGAACTAAGAAATTACATAAGAAGCTGTAACAGTAGGTACCCTAAGTTTTGCTTTAGGAATACGTCACGATTTTTGTCAACAATTTTTCAGCTTCCTGGAAAATTTCATTAAAATTTCCTTGGAGAAAACTCCTGGAAGAGTGCTTGACAAAAAAGTTTTGAAGACTTCCTTGAGAAATCTATTAGAGTTATTGGAGGAATTTCCGAAGAAATCTTAGAAACAATCTCTGAAGTAATTCCTAAAGGCATCCTCAGAGAAATTTGTAGTAAAAAACTTTAAAAAATTCTTAATGACAATTTTGTAGAAAATCTTAAGAAATTCTTGGAGACATGCTTGGAGGATGTTTAAAAAAAAACTGATTGAAGATTCACCGAAAATCCTAGAGGACTAAAAACTTTTTCGTTAAATATCTGAAATAATATATAAAGGAATTTCAGATGGAAACCCTGAGGCATTTTTTGTGATATTTTTCTGAAAAATCCTGGTTTTATTTTTAGATATCAAAAACAAATTTTTAGGAGGAATTCCTTTGGAAAATTTTTGGAGCGTGAAAACTCATCCATCTCGTAATATCGTCGTAATACATTAATGAATGTTTACCCTTTACTAGCATATACCAGATTTGCTGGTATGTCGTCGTAATGTCACGAGAATTAAAAAGAAAAGTTTTAAAAATATTATCAAAGAAATGTTTTGAAAATATTATCAGAGAAACTATTTTGTCCTGAATCCCGTTAGGTTTCTTTTTGTTTTTTGATTACTGTTTTGTCTCTTTTCGGTCTCTTTTTTTCTGGAAAAAGGTTTCCAAATTTTCTATGTCCAAGAAACTCAGTCACCACCAGTCCTGCTTCATGCACAATTTTTGAAATTATTGGAAAATATTTGATTTCAGAGAAAAACAATTTTTAGGTACATAATCTGTACCAAAAATACTTTCAAAAAGAAGCCTACTGATGTACTTGGAAGTTCCGTTCAATTCAAAGATCTCTTACAAACGATATAAAATACATCATCATTGGCAAAGACAACTCATTAAGAATAACACTTAAGCTGGTATTGCTAGCATCTTCATATTGTAATATTGGATATTGGAAAAGCTCCAGCATGCTTTTTATAATGTTTAGAAGTGTATAAATAGCTATTGAAACGAAAACACTTTAAAATTTGTCAATAGTTTTTTGTACACATATAAAATTAAAGTATTTCTTGAACCAGGATTTTTTTGTAAAACCTGGAAAAAAACTGGCAATATCAGGGAATTTCATTTCGGTTACAAGAGTAGCCACCCTGCGATTACTATTTCATACAGAAGTTTTATTGAATATATTAGGAATTATTCGTTGTTCCCTTGAACAAATTCCATCAGAGTTTTGCTTAGACTTTTATCGAATATCCCTCAGTAAGTTCATCTAAGTTCAGGTAAGTATGAATCGAAGCCAAACCTTAAATCTTCAAGAGCACAAATCTGAAGAAATAGGACAACCATTTAGGCTGGGAATTTGATCAAAGAATCACCACCAGCAAGTAACTTGATCGATTAAGTTTCCAATTCAAACGATTATATGATTCTTCAGATTTGAGCTATTGAAGAATTGAGGTTTGGATTTGATGCATCTTCATCTTAAGGCAGTTATGTCTTGTTAATGCTTCATCGGCTTTCTTAGAACTCATCTGTAGCACATTTCTTCAAAAGCTTCTCCCCGGTTTATTGTCAACTATAACTTTAGGAAAATTCTATCAGCCATTCTACTGATCTTTCGTCAGTGTTTTTGTTTTCTAAAAGTAGTCTCACATAGATTCTTTTAAAGATTCGCAACTTTTTTTTACGGAATGTCTCTGCTTTGTCGAAAAATATTCCAGATCTTATTTACTCAGGGGAATATGCTGAGTATTCTTAGTCTCATTACAATCAATTTTCAAAAATTCTGTGAAAACTTGAATAATTCAATTAGTTATACTCCCAAAGTGAAACAGCTTAGAATCCAAGTTCCAAAAGTTTGAAGGCACAATTCTCTCGAAAGAAGCATCAAACGACTGTGCAATTCTTATTTTAGCTTTCTGCTCTACCGATTTTTTAAAGTAAGAAGATAGACTTCGTTTCTGCTTTATTTATGCAGATTAATGCCTTTGAAATCGTAAGTAGGGACACATGCCGGCCATTGTGACAGCCCTGCTTGAAATCCGACATGTTTCACCTTTATATGCTCTCCAATGATAATTCAAAAATTCTGCTGATATTTCTTAGATGAATGAAATCAATCAAAAACCAGTTGATAAGTTTCTTCGCGCTCTTCGTCGAGAGAAGAGTTTTAAGAGCGACTCTCTCTGCGAAAATATTTCAAGAGCTTCGATGAAGGTTGCTCTTGTTTCGTAGATGGTTTCTTCTTTAAAAACTCCGGATTAGAAGCAGTTATTCCCATATTTCCCAAATTGATATTTCCAAGAGATCTTCATTTGAAAATGACATTTACCAGGACCGATCACTCAGGCAACCCCCGGAGATGAATGAGATCCTCCAATTCATCAATCACGTCAAACGACTAGACAAAAGCTTCATTATTCACTTCGATCACCCAAGAGCGCCTCTTTTCACACGATCCGTAATGCTACCCCTCGCGCAACAATCGTGATCGCAATCGTGAATCTGCTCCATGGCAAAATGAAAGTGACAATCGCTGCCGTCGCCGCCCTCATTTCCCGCACTCGTCCGCCAGCCAGTCGGGTCGCACGCATTTTCTCTTTCACCCGATGTCTGCTTCGCTCCGGTGATTCACTTTCTCCGAACTTGACTTGGTTTGCTTTCCTCCTTTCTTCGTCGAGCGAGCGCGACACCCCGATCCGATCCGATCGGTGGTGTTTCACTTTCCTCCTTCCGAAGTGGGCTACGTCACGACCCCGCTTCTCGATCGCTAAAGCATTTCTCTTTTCGGCTTTCCACCCGATTCTGGTGGTTGTGTTGTGTCGGGTCGCGTTGCGTGTCGATCGATTGGTGATCTCTTGCGACGCGGCCTACTACTACTAGCGCTGGGGTAACGCATGATCACGAGCACACAGCAGCCGGATCACCGAAGGCGGCGGCGACGGTTGCTAGGTACCGAGCAAAGCGAGGTGCGTTTGGCGCTTGGCCTACTTTTTCCCGAAACTGCTCTGCATCGCACGCACAGCTGAGCGACTTGATTTGTGTGTATGCGGCCAACAAATTTGACGGATGTGTTGGTGTAAAAGCAATTTCTGTGTTATTTTTCAAAACTCGAAAAAATGGAGGAAATGACTGACGGGTGGACGAGTTTGGCGTGATCTGATTTGAAGTAATTTATAAATAGTAAAATCCGTGGGGAAGCGCTCGTAAATTTCGGTAAGTTGTTGCTCTTTAAACGAACTTGTCCGAAGCGAATCGTGATCGAATCCACAAATCATTGACATTTTCCTTCAAATTCGAAGGCGTTTGAACGATCGCGGAGCGAGAGATCGTGGCGATCACGCAATTCCGCGAGGCAACTTTCGCGATTGTGCGTGTTTCGTCGCCAACTGGCCGCCCCTGTCCTACGCTGCCGATCGCCAAGTACGACCGCAAACCATTAGAGAACCGGTTTCAAATGGACTAAACTTTATTGCACGATCTTGGCCCAGGGGGCAGCCCCGCCGGAGTTGAGTGCTCTCCGTTAAGCACCACGGTTTTTTTTTTGCAACAGTTCGAATTTGCGCGAAATGTCAAACTGTGACGCGCGGAGGTTCTTTATTGGACTATTTTTCAACAATAATCTTACTTTTTTGCGCATTGAAAATGGCTTAAGAAAGTTTTTCTCTTGTTACAAGTGGGACAGAGCCTTATACTCAGCTTAGGGTTTTTATGAGCACTCTTACAGTTATTAACTGAGATATTTTTTTGTGGGGCAAGTTCAAAGATACTGTATCTTCTGCGAAATCGAGGAAATTTACAACCCTATAAGATCTTCGAGCGTCGGGATTCGGGATCCTCACGATATTGAAGGGGCCGTCATAGAAATTATAGAAATATCAAGTCATGGAACAGATATTTCTTGGAAAGCTGTTTGAATGGATCATCATGATCAATGATTTTTGTTTGAAGTATGATTCCATGAGTCGATATCGGCTCATAGAGGTATGGCTGTACTTTTCAAAGGTTTGTTTATACGTTGAGTTTTTTTTTAAGAATTAATCAATTTATTGACATTCTTGATCATGTTTGAAGTTCACTTCACCGCCAAAAAAACACCTGGGGTTTTTCTTTCAAACACTGCACGGAGCCACAAATCAACCCAACATTGACTTCTTTTGACGCAATTCGGCTCTTCCGTGCGATAACCCAAATTTGGGTTAACTGACATATACCTATCATTAGGTAGTTTCCATTTGACAACAGCAAAAAAACAACTCATTGCAAAAAAAATCTACCCAGCGTTAGCTTTCGAAGTCTCCTTAGTGGGTAAAAACAACTTAACGTTAGATAAACTAGAAAGAACCCAAATTTGGCTTATTCCATTGAACTTCGACGATGGGTCCAGGGATGCCAAGTAAATTTTTCAAAAATCTGGAAGTTTTTGAAAATTTGTCTGGAAAAGTCTGGATTGAAAGTTTGCAACGCTGGATGGGTCGATGCGTTTCTCTCTGTTTTTGAAAACATTGCTGTTGCGAGAGAGGCAAAACAACCCAACCGTGGGTAAAAACTAAATGCAGTTTACCCAAATTTGAGTATAAAGAACTTAGTTTTTGGGTAATCTGTTTTTTCCGAGTGGGGTTGTTCCTATCTGACATTTCGGAAAGTACACGGAAATCATAATTCACCCAAAATCTGAGTTAAAATCTAGGGGTGTGGTATACACTCAGAAAACAATTAAATAGTTTTTTGAGATCAAATCCAAACATAACATTAGAAAATTGAGTAAACACAGGTTTTTGACGTGAGTCAAGCGTTTGTTACAAACATTGAGATAGGGCTTAAGGACCCCATAGGAGTTGGAAACTATTTTGCCTGAGATAATTCAATTTAATCTCCTTTTCATGAAATTTGCGTAGTAAACCCAAATTTTCGATTTCATAGTTCAAAAATTTGCTGCGCGTCACACCGCCAACATGTGGTTTCTTGTGCTTGTCTGACTTGCTGAGCTGATGAACCGATAATGAGTGCGAGTCATTAGATATTTGTCCTCGTTTTCACTCCAACAACTGCAAAGCTATACCTCCGGAAGCAAATCCACCGAAATCGAATCCTCACCGCCAAAGATGGCGATCACCCGCACATTAACGCAATTATGTAGAGCAAAATTGTTTGTAAGGCCGCTCGTCTCAGGGGGAAAAATAAGCAATCTTCGTTGTTTTTGACATTTCGAAAACAAGGCAACCTCTGAAAATAGATCATCGTCGTCACATGGCGTCCCACTACGAAAGTGGCGACGACGATGCGCTTGTTGAAAATGTTCAAAACGGAAAATTTTAATTTCACTCACTAGTTTAAATGATGCGAGGGCGAAGGCTGCGTGTGTGTAGAAAACTGAAGGGAAAGGCAAATAAATAAACATTTGACATGTCGTTTCGTTGCCTGACAGGGAGCGCAAAGAGCAGGGCTGGCAAAGTTGGCTCGAGAAATTGTGCGTGCGTTTGGGTTGCTTCGATTGGAGACGGAGAAGCGTTCCCAAATGGATGATCGATCGACGGGCACTGTCACAGAGGGAAGAGAAGGGAAATGATGAGTCGCATATGGCTTGGAATTTTCTGGTGACGTTCAGTAGACATTGTTCTATGGAAACTATGTCAGGAAAGAAGGCGGAAATCATGAGAAGCATAACGGATATCGGATCTCCATAAGTATAGTGGGTTTGAGAAATTTCTGACAACTGCTTACGTGTTTTAGTGATGAACTGATGGCATTGGAATATTTCCTAGAACATTTTTCCTGGGTTTTACCTAAGGATTGAAGAAAATATATCAGATATATGTTCTCTTTAGTTAAATTCCGCAGTTAAAAATGCGAACATTCGTATTTCTTTCTATCACAATGAATTATGCGATCATTTGAAGAAATCATCATAACTTTTGAGATCCTGAGATCTAGTACTTGTCAAATGATATACGACAATTGGGTCCTAAAATGTGTAATGAATTAATGTTTTTATTTAATAATACGAAGAAGCATGCTCTTGCAACTATTTCAGCAATTTTTCAAGCTCAAATAACGGCTATAACATATTTAAACATTAATTTTTCAAATTCTTCCGAATATGACCTTTGACACTTTTGATCATGCTTGACGTTCACTTTGTCGACAACAATGCCACAGGGCTTTTAGTTTCAACACTGGGGTTGCTCCTATCTGACATTTCGGAAGGGACACGGAAAACAAAATATACCTAAAATTTGAGTTTAACCCAAGGAGTGCGACAAAATCTCAAAAACCGTGAAAAATTGTTTTTTTGGACCTAAACCATTTGAAAAATTATTGAACATGTGTTTCTAGCCTAAACATAAACTCCTATTACCTATTTCGCGCTGTCATTTCATTACTCATTCGTTGATTACTCGTTAACACTTTGACGTTTATCACTTTCGTTATGCAACAAAGTATCCAGCCACAAATCACAACTGCACCCTTCCATTGAATCTCTCTCTCGAGAGACGTCCCAAAGCCGGCATCTAAAATATAATTCAAGGCAAGGGCAATCCGATCGGTTCGGCTCGGAAACGGGGGTAATCATTTAATCAAATTGGTTCACTCTTGACACACTCTTTCTCGGTGAGTTTTTTCTTTCTTTCCTCTTTACGCCTTTCACCGCACTCACTCGATCACTTTCATTCATCCTGTACAATGCATCGAGTGCGCGCCTCTCGTGTAGAGAGTTGCCTTTACCTACGCTGCACTGATATGGGCTGGGCAAGCGAGAGGCGCATAATCAAATTGGGTCTTTGGCAAATATTTTGGCACACCGAGCGAGGGGCGAGGAGAAATCGCGCTTTACTTCGAGCGGGGTGTGCGTTGTGGGTTTCCTCTTGGTCTCCACCCGCTTGGCTCTACCGACTGACAATGATGATGGGGTGTTCAATGGTATTGGGGAGTGATAACAGCGCTCAGCGCGCGCGGTTTTGATTTCGTCGTTTGTGGTGGTGGTTGGAACGGGACGGGACGGGTGCGGAGTTTAGCGACGTGACGCGCGGCTTTGGGAGACCTTGGTCGTGAATGGATTTCGTTTTTTATTTATTTCACCATATGTGTGTTCTGTTTTAGGTGTAGGCATTTTGTGGAGTAAGTAATCGCACATATTCACACACAGCCGGTACCGACGCCGAGGACCAGGCGTTGCAGAATTCGCTCTCATTTGAGAATGAAGCACGATCAAAGCAAGCAAAGAAAAACATCCCATCTGTTGCGGTCCACGATCGTCATTGTATCGCAAGGTGTAACAAGTCTGATAAATGGAAGCAGCGAGCGAGAGCCCCAACGAGAGAGCGATGATAAAATCCATTTTTCTCGCTTGTTTACCGTTGGGGATAGGTGTTTTTCTTTACTGGCACGATAAACAATCCACGAACGTACAATAACAACAGTGTCCCCCAGGCTTGGAGCATGTTTTGGGGGGTTTTATCATGCACTACTATCCCCCCAATCTGATCAAACTTGTAGCAGTATACGATAAACAGTCTCTCATAATGTGCAGCATGTTATGATAGTTACAGAGAGCGATACGTGAGAGATTCTCTCAATTTTCTCAGGATTCAATCCCTGCCGAGGACACAAAGGAGTGTACTTGTAGAGTAGAGCATGGTCGTAGCCAGGGGGGGGGGGGGGGGGGAGGGTGGTGTTGACGTTTCGAATTCGTCCAAGAATTTCGCAAGCTAATTTATTTGATCTTAATTCAGGAAATTCCGTTTTGATTCATATTCCGAACAGTTCAGGCCAACAGTAACTTCAAATGCATCTGATAGGCATGAATTAACTGATATCTGTGAAATTTTATTTTCTTCCCAAAACTTAACTGTTAGTTGTTGGGTGTGCCAATGAGAATGCTGATTTAATTTAATTTACCATTGTTTTTTACGTAACAGTATGTTAGAACATTTTTCTTTAACACTTCAGTCGTCGCGCTGTTGTGTTTTGTACAACAGTGGTGAAAAAACCTCGCTTTTCATGCACAGCATCAGCGTGGTGGTTCTGACGGCGGTAAACCGCGCGACGACTGAAGGGTTAAATACCAAACAGGAAACAGGAAGTTGCTTTTGGCATTCCCTTTTGAAATGTTCTAGAATTACATCCGGAACTTCTCAAGGGATTCATATTTTCACTATTCATAGTTTTTTTTAATAAAAAACAGCTAAGGTACTGCGGGGCAAGTGGGTAAATGGGGTAAGTGAAAATAATTGGTATATTTTACTGAATATGTGAATTAACGTTTCAAACTCATGCGTAAACCTTTGAGGCCATTCAGAACATTACGATAGGTAAAAGATTCCTGAGATTTTTAAACTATTATTGCATAATAGAGCGAAAGATTGTTAACCTGTCAACTATCACTCCGTAACAAGTTGGCAGCGTGGAATCTTTTTTTAGTATTTTCAGTGGAAACAAGTTGAGGAAAATAATTTTCTGTACCACTTCTTAGTTGTCCCCTCTGACAGTTTCAAACTGCATAAAAAAGTTTTAGAATTCATTCGATGTAGACCTAAAAATAACTAAATTGAAACACCGTCAATTTTCTTATTAGGTGGGGCAAGTGAAAAGTTTATCATTAGAGATTGAATTTGAGTTTTCTCTTTAAGGTGAAACATCTCGGAATCCAAAGATGGCCGGCACAATGGCCGACTTATCCACCTACTCACGTTTTCAAAGGCACAAAACTGGATAAATAGCTGGCAAACGTTCCTGATCTTCTTATTTTAAGCTTTCTGCTAGTGCACAAAGCCAAAATAAAATGTTCACTGTTGTGGGATGCTTTCTTCGCGAGATTTGTGCCTTTCAAGTTTTAGTGCAATCTTAGAAGTTGATTCCAAACTGTTCCACCTTAAGTAGCTATAAGTAAACATGGTTTGCAATTATCATAGAAAAACATAACGTGCTGATAATTCAAGAAACACTATATTCAAAGCGTTAAAAGCTATTAGAAATCATGGAACTTCTCTAAAAGAGGTTGACGAACATTACGATATTAATATGTCTACTTCGGGCAGCCGATTAAAAGGTAGACGTTGACTGAAAAGTTGCAATGTTAGAGAACGCACGGAAATCTCGTGAAATGTCTATGTAAAGCTAGTTCAAAACATGAAAATGAGGTATAGGTCTATCCGCATAAATAAGATTCTAAATACGTTATTGAGTGATTCCGTTTGATTTCTCCCGAAGAATTATCCGACGTCTTGTCCGACTTACTTAAAAAGAACGAGCGGTGGAAATTCTTCAGAGCAGAAATGCAATTGCTGTCCTATAATGTAAGAACTAACATTGGAAATGTTGCAGTTATAATGTTGTCGAATCATTTCAACAAACATAACTGAACAGAAGAAAATTCAAGTGAAAAGAATAAAATTTTCTTTGTTTACATGTTACATATGTTATTGTTCATTGGGACGCATTGACAAATGTTAAAGCTAATATTAATCGTGAATATAACTGTTTGTTTTTGAATTTATTGTTCAAAACGATAAAGGAGTAAGGAGACATTTTTCAAAAACTTTTTCTATATTTTTTTCTTTATTGTTTCATAAAAATCGATTTTAGCATACTGCTCATATTTGGTGGGAGTCAAGCTAAAAAATATACACGACCTCATTTGTTTTAACTTAAAGTCTCTATAATTTGAGGAATCTCAACTATGCGAATTCCATTATCCACTTGCCCCACGGTACCTTATATATATTTTTTAAAATATCTTGACATATGTTCACTCAATTTCTCCTTTAATTACTTTGGGATTCTACCTTGTTTAAATAAATGATCAAGAATTCTTCCAAAGATTTCTTGATTTCTACCCTGAATAATTTCTCCTACAAACTGTAATGCAAAGCCATTTGATACTCATAATTGTCCAGAGATAACTTCAAGTCATATAACTCAAAGAAGTCATGTAAAGATTCCTTTCAGCAACTCCTCTTATTTGTTTCTGGAATTTAATCAATCCGAATTTTATGGCATAATCACTAGGATTCCTGAAAGAAAAATATAAGATATAGGCAAAATAAACATAACATAAAATAAAGCCAATGAAATCTCACGTACCTCTTATTAGGACAACTCCTGAATTTGTCATTAGCATTTTGCAGAGAAATTATATACAATTACGTTTGAACATTCTTTTGATGATATTAGCAGTATTCCTGCAAGAGTTTTTAATGAATCGATCTGGAATTTCACTAAGGACACCTCCACTAGTCTTCAAGTCATTGATGCATTCCTCTAAGCTGATATTTCTTAAAAACTCCAGCATATTCATGGATTTTTTTTTCAAATGTTCCTCTTGAATTTCTTCGAAAACAACTTCAAAGTTTTTACCAGTTGCAGCTTTTCGAATCCTTTAAGGCAGTGCTTCCCATACTTTGTCAACTTTCGCCCCCTTGAGACCAATAATTATCTGGGATCAATCCCTGATATGATTCAAATGCTTTAATTAAGCGTTGTACGCCATAAAATGTCCTTGACTCGCATATCCAGAGAATCATAATTCAATATCAATTATTTACATTTGAAAATATTTTCTTAAATATCGATAACCTGTAATCATTGTACAAATGTTTTACTGGTCTGTAATTTATAATAGTAATTTTATCAATATCTTGCGTGCATTGAAGGCTGCTGAATCAGTTTTCGATTCAGCCCAGGTCAATTATTCAAATGTAATGCATGCATAGGCGCTAACTTGTGACGAAGTTGGGGGCGATGGTTTTCGAAACTGAACCAAATGCAATGTTTTCCGAATAAACGAATTTCTTTTCACATGAATATGTCCTATTTGAATGAACTGCATTGATTTTGTTTGCAATTGTGTGTTTTTGAAAGGTCTCGCCCTCCCCTCAAATGAGTCACAAGTTGGTGCGTTTAAGTAATATGATTCGTTAATTGTGATTTCATACTACTTTTTCACTATCTGCTTCATATGTGTTGTTTCTAAAACTACTTCAATAATTTTCATAAATTGTGAATAATAAATATTTGGCGTTTCTGCAAAGCTTTTGCATCCAATCAAAAAACCCTGAAAAAATATATCAAAATCCTAAGTTTTTTTCGATTCATATTTCAATACAACATATAAAACGGGTATTGCTTCCCAACACCTAACACACAGAAAATTTCAGATTTTTTCGAACGTTCTGAAGGTTTAGATCCTCCGCATTTCTGATATTTCAGAATCTATTTTTAAATAGTGTTTTTCGTCTTCGACATTAAGCGGTTTTATCGTTAGAACCCGATTATTATGAGTAATGATTTTCAAATGCTCTCGTGTTAGCTTTTTCGCCCCCTTTCTTGGATTTTCGACCCCCAAATTCTGTTTTACAAATTTTCGCCCCATTGAGCCTGAAAATCGCCCGCAGGGGGGCGAATTCTCCCACTTTGGGAATCACTGCTTTAAGGAATCACATTACACAAAAGAATTCTTAAAGGGTTTAATGCAGAAATTTCTCCAAGGGATATTCGTCGGTAACCCCAAAGAGTCTCATACGATTTTTTCTTGTGTTCTCCTGAGGAATTTTAAGTAGTTTATCAAAAATGTACTACAGGAATTTCAGTAATTTATCGTTTTGATTCATATTACGATCACTCAAGGCTAAAATATGATTCATGGCTGTTACGTGATTCTTTTGCCTCATATACCAGACACTTTCATTCAAATTCCGGACAGCTCATGAAAATCGTGATTATAAAAATTAAATCATTAATTTAACTCACATAGCTATTACAGAGACTTTTAAGGCATGTGGATATTCAAAATGTTCATAGATATCTATAAAGCATCTTTATTAAAACGGGCCACCAAATTGGGGACTTTTGGCTGGCAAACATTGAAACATTTTGTATGCCATACAAAGTAGAATGCTCGGAATTTGAATCTATCCAGAATTTGATTCAGAACGGTATTCTGTTTATCAAATTTATCTAATTTGTCCAGAAGTTCTTTTTCGGGTATTTTTACAAGTATTTTGTCTTTACTTAATCTAGGATTTCTACGATTTTTTTTCCAAAACATAAAAAAACTTATTTTACTTTACTTTTGATGGCTCTACATCCTTCATGACATGACCTGTGCCACAACGTTACGCCAACAACCACACTGCACTGTTGTTTTGAATTGCTAAAAAGACTGAAAAGCCAGTAAAATTTCAAAAAAAAAAAAAACATTACATTGGACATTATACTACACTTTAAAAAAAGGAAGGGATTATTAGAGTATGTTTAAGAAAAAACTACAAATTGAACTTTAACACATTCTCCTTTCGAAAAAAAAAAATAATAAACAAAAGCAAAACAAATCGAAGAATTTAATTAAGCTATTTTGTTGGGAATTATTGTATGTATTTTAAGGAATCCACAAAGAATTAAATCAATATTTCCTTCTTTCAAACAAGATCCAGAGTAAAACAAATCTACAAAATATGTCCTCAAGAATTCCATAAAACGTTACCGATCTAATTCAAATTCCGGATAGTTTCAAATTCCACTCCTCTTCGTAAAGAAAACGTTTCACTTGAAATGTTCCAATGCTTCATGCTCGAAAGTTCTTACTGCTTTGGCTAATTTCAATAAACATTTCCCACTTAGATATCTGCAATAAAATTTTAATCCTCAACTAACTTGGACGTCTCTCTAACGGTTTACCATTAGCACGATATAAAATCCGCTGTTCACCTAGAAGTTCATCATAAAAGTTTTATAAAGATATTATTTTGTTTATTTTATTTTTAAAAAGAACTTCCACAAAACTATCCATTAGTGGTGGAAATTTTCGCACCACACAGCACCTCGAGCGTGACAATCAATGCAAAACAAACATGACAGACTCGCGAACTGGCTTGGTGTGAGTAAGTTCGCACCCGCTTGCTCGGGAGAACATACCAAATGAAATTGCAAAAAGTTCGTGAACATTTACTCGCGAGTAACCGAACAAAGTATGGTTTATTATGGTTTCAAAAGACAATTCAACTGTATATCCATCATATTGACAGTAAACTACCAGTTTACTGGTAGTCAAAATGCTTGAAAACCAGAGGAAAAAGCTTTTTTTTTTCCAAAAGCGCATTTGACTCTGAACAGTTCCGAACACGTTCATGAAACACTTTAGCTTCGTTTACTCGCGAACACGATAGATGCAATTAAATCAGCACTCTGATGTTCGCGAATATTTTGTTTTGTTTTCATTCTGGTTCACCAGATATTTTCGCTACTTTCCATAACTGCTTTCCGATAGGACGGTTCAAAACATCAGTATTTCCTTCACACCTCTCATTTGGACGCATTTGAATGAAATCGGAGAGTGCACAAGCCCTTCAAAGTTCGTAGCTGACGAATGCATCTATCGGTATAAGCGTAGCCCTAATCATCAAGAGCTCCCCATCGAATGAATTGCTTACTTTTCTCATACCTACAAACTTCGAAGGGCTTATGTAGTCTCAGTTTTTATTCAAATGACCTCAACTTTTGGGAGGGTACTTAGAATTTGATCTGCAATCGAATGAACGGTGTGACGCAAAAACGATATATTGAACCACCCTTCAATCCAGTGATTTGTTCCGATGCTTCTTTTCGGGTATTACAAGAATGTTGTCTCTATTTCTTTTTTTTTTTTAATTTGAAAAGACTTTTACTAAAAGTATTAAACAAATTGTAAGGACATCGTTTTATATATTTTTAGGATCCCACGAATAATTAAACCAAAAACTACTTTAATCCCTCTTCCAGCAGCTTCAAATTTTTACCGCAAAAAATATTCAAATAATATTAACTTTTTCGTTTTTCAACATTTTTGCACAAGTTCTCAAAAATCTCTTCTAGTTTGAAATTCCTTTTCTATATCAGTCATTGATGATATAGTTTTGAAGATATTCCGATGTTTCTCGAGAGATCTCCTTACAAAATGTCTCCGGTCGTCATTTTGTTTTTGGGCATTCTATCAAAAAAATAAAATGTGGGCAATGTCAGGTAATAAGAAGTAACTCTGAAAAAATCATAAAAATCGGTTCAGTATTCTTGGAGATTTATGAAAATTACGATATGATGTTTTTTTGAAGTTTTAATGATCTTTATTTGGCCAGTGTAGTACCAGGAATCTAAATGCTCATTACTCATAGACGGCTGCACCAAATTGCTTCATTTTTTCACAACATACGTTCATAAAAAAAAAATCCTGTGGCCTGAGATATTTACATGGGAGTTTTGGAATTTTGTTTGGATTTTTGGAATATCTCCGGATCCAGATGACCAACACACTTAAATTATTTTACCGCAATCTACAGTTTGGTAAAATAAAACACCGTAATTCCGTCAACATTTTACGAATTCCGGTGAAATTTTATCGAAAACTTTTAAAATTTACCGTCCTCCGTTAATTTAGTTCACCGAACTTTTCAGCTGTAGTGATTACGGTGAAATTCACGGATTTCTGTAAAATAATTTAGGTGTGAATGATTAATATCGACACAGATTCTCAAACTATAAGAGTTTTCTTGTGAAACTTGTGAAAAAAATGGTGCAAAACTATCAAAAACAAAAAAGTTTTAATATATTTTTGGCGGTAAAAAATGAAGCTGCTAGTAAAGGGGTAAGGATCCTATCGAAAAATAGAAGAAAATTTCCAAAAATATTTCTTGTCAAATCCCATAAAATGTTACTTCAAAATTTACTTTCAGGGATTCTGGAGTAATTCAAGAGGAAATTCCTGAAAAAAAAACTCCTTAAACATTTTTGGAAAGGGATTCTTGTAAAAATACACGCACAAATCTCTGATTCTATTTCTGTTTGAGTTTGCTGCAAGCACAACAAGAGGGCTTCTGAGGAAATTACTCTTAAAACTTTGGATTAGTTTCTTAAAGTTTTATAGGGAAATGATTGAATGAGATATTCATGGAATTTTATGATCTCGGAGAAGTGTATAGAATACTGCAGCACTTGCCGAACTTAATTCTGACAAAAATAGGGAAAGAAACTCTAAATGAACTTTTAATGGTTCTCAATGGTATCTTTGGATTAACGTATGGATAAATCCTTAGACGCATTTAATTACAAATTGTCTGAAGAATTACTCAGGATAGGGATTTTATGAGAAATGTCTGAAGTGATTCAAGGCAGGATCTCAAAAGTTATGTTTAATGTAATATCCTGAGGATATCCCAAGTCAAGTGTTAGCTGAACTTTAGTAGGTATTATAAAAAAACTAAAATTGAAAGAATAAAATAGGCAATATTTCGAAAAAAAAAGCCCCCAGAAGATTTCGGGTGTGATTCCTGAAGCAGTTCAAGAGCAAGATACTTGAAACTGATCAGAAATCATCAGTGGAACTGTCCAACGGAAGATTTGTGCAATTTTTGGCAAATTCCTAGAGAAATCTTAGAAGTATTTTATGAAGAAATCTTTCCGAAAATTCCTGGAAAAACTCGTGAAGAAATTCATTGTGCTTTAAAAGTGTTGAAATGTTTGTTGGATTTTGGTTCCTTAAAATTAAATTATAAGTTATCTGAGAAAAGTCTTGAAGAATTCCTAAAGAATTTCTACAGTAATCTGGACAAAAAAATAAGGCAATCCCTGATATGTTTCATGGATGAATCCTACATAAAACTTTTTGAAGAAAACCTGAAAAAAAATCCTGTGTTATTCATGAATAATATAGTTGAGGAATCTCTTGAGAGATTCCCTTTGGCCGATTTCGGGTCTCTTTTGACACTGATCAGATCTTTAGACTTTTTCCAATCCGTCCAAACCTTTTTATAAAAAATCGTAGAATGATGCATTTCAAGTCCCTTCCCTCCCCAATGCAAATCCTATCTACGCCCATCTAGTAGAGTTGTTGGGAATAACAACCGCGTAAGGCATTGTTGTTGGATTCTCTTTTTTTTACTGTCATGGGGCAAGTGATAAGCGTGTGCAAACGCTTTGGCCTGATTGGGGTTGAAACAGTAGGAGCTACAATTTTCTCGATGGTACAGCACAAAAAAAAATAACACGGCTAATGATAATTAACCTATATTCGGGTTGCGCTCGAACGAGTCACTCTGTGGGAGCCCGCCACTGCTGGACGTAGACAGCGAGCGTAGCGCCGCGATGATGAACAAAGAGGACTATTGTCTTAGGGGGTGATTATGTGAATATGTAGGCATAGCACATTCGGTGTCACGTGTAATTTGACATTGATCGTTAATCTAGATCAGGCAGAGCCGGTGACCTTCCTGTGTGTGTGCTCGCTGTTCCATCTTTAGGATGATCTGGCGGTGGTGGTTTGACGCATTCTCTCGCTCCATCCAAAGTCAAACGATGGTGGTGGGATGATGGTGGCGTTGGGCTATCAATCATCAATATCACCTCATGACACACAGAGTCTCCATCGCCGCCGTTGTTTGGATGAAGCTCTAGGAAATGAGGTTTCGATGTCAGTTGGGCGATCTAATTAGGTGCAGAAATTAGCACGTAGCACAATCTCTTACGGACGGGAATACGGTCTGGCAAATGCTTCCGCTCGTGCGTAGTCAACTGTGGTAATTTGATGAGCTTGGTTCGATTTATCGGTCACGAAACAATGTAACGGTGCTCTGATTGGTAATGATTCATAATGATTTTCTAAAATGATGCATTTGAAAAGAGTGAGAGCTCGAGAATTGATGACACATTTGGGCCAATGAGATGTGAGATGTCGCTATTCACTGCTCTCAATGTGATAATTTATGTCTCAATATATTATTTACCATATTTTTGGAGACTATCTATGCAATACATATTCATTGCGATACTTTTTCTTTGACATTGACAGAAGGATTCTAGTTGAAACTTTAATTTTTTGGTACTTGAATCACTGGCACTTCAGTTATAGGTCAAAATGTTGCACTTTTTTACGTTTCAGTAGAATGTATAGTAGCAATTACGACAGCAATCTGGTCAATTCGAGTTTCTTAGTTATCTAATGCTTCACCCATTAGGTTTACATTTTACCACAGTTGATCGAAATGGTCAATAGAGTTTATAATAATTTCAATTTAGAAGTCTGTTGAAAATGTTCTTGAATCAGGTATGCATTGGTGACCGTTTGACCAGTTTTCACCTGTTTTCATAATGAGGCTCAAGTGCATTCAAAACTTTACGGAGCCGAAAGACATATTCCAAGCTGTCTACTGACTGCAAGCACCAAAAACGTCCGCCACTCAAGCGACTCAACTCAACCGAGAATCTTCTTCACGGTCAACAATCCCCTAAGTGTGTCATCTTCGTTGTAGTAGTTTGCCAAAAAAAAAAAACTTATCCGCCCAGCATTTGCTACTAAGTAAACAAATCACCACAAATTAGAGAAGAGAACCACAACGACACAGACTAAACAACCTCGTGTGCACTTTCACTGGCTGGTCGTCGTCGTCGTCACCATCCAAATGACCAAGCAACTGACAAACGAGCCGGTTAGTCTAGTGGCACTAAATTCTAAAACCGCATCCGCCCGGTGCCCGGTTTCCCGCAATCATCTCGTTGGCAATAACAACAAAATCTTGATTTAATGCCACAGTAGATATACATCCAAACCTCGCCGTCACCGCTTCAGCGCGCGGCGTCCTTTCTAATCTGGTGCAAGTTTAAGCCAATCAAGTTTAATGCCCCCTTGCGCTCCGTCTTGGTTTTCTTCGTCGTATTTGGCTTGCCTTGTGCAGTGTCACGCTACCCTAGTTTCATTCGCTAAATCCTAAGTCTCGTGAGGTGAGTTCACCACAAGTCACGACGATATGGCCGCTGGCGGTTTAGTTGCAACAGCGCAGCGCACCCATTGGATGAATCGTGTTGGTGACAATACTCTTGGCGAGTTTTGCGCGATTCGGACGAAAATAGAATCGGTTGGTTGGTTGTGTGCGATTTTGCACCGCTCGTTGTCGACTTCTTGGCCAAACCGGTCCACAGTTGACAGTTGGGACATGTGCGCCCCCGTCGTCCATCCAATTGGGAAGATCACCTTTGAGCTGAATCAGGGATGCCAGATTGGACATATATCAACCTCCACTTTTGCACTTATAAGACCTTTGACAAACCTTAACGCAGAAGGTGATTTCGTTATATACATCCTAGTCGTCTAGAAGACATCGTAAAAAAATTACCCGGCATCCCTCTGACGGCAGCACCTGCTACTATAAAGGTAGATCGAAGTTGGCCGTGCGATTTCGAAAGTTCTACAAGTACAAACCCGCGCATGACTCATCCACCTACTCGCGGAAAACGAAACCATCAAGGAAAATCCTCATGAATGGCGGTTTGCAGTTCATCAGCGAGTGCGCGTGGATGACAGCTAAGTGACAGGTCTGCGCGGTTGTCATAAATTTAGACGCATCTATCGCGGTTATGTGCACCTACTTTTCGGAAGAAAGCGAAAGCATCGGGCTAGATCGCGCACCGACCAGTGCTGAATCCGCACAAATGAAAAACAGGTCACTGCGATTGAGGCCATTCACGCGCTCACGGGCTTTGCCGTTGTCTTGGTAACTCGCGACGAGTTGGCGGCGCGGCGGTTTTAAATTGATTATCAAAAATAGTCGCGTTTCGAGGCGAGCGCACACACATATGAAGTGAGGCCGCGCGAGGATGTGGAATGGGGCGAGGAGTGCGCGAGAAATAATTGTTTCAAGGACAACCAAAGCGAAAATAATGCCGCGCTTGCGGGCGCACCCCTCGACTTCTACTTGCGCAGATGTGTCAAACGCGATTTGCCCATGGTTCTGTGCCACAGTTTGTTTTGGTGGGTTTTATCAATTTTTCAAATGTTTACGCGCTGCGCCGATCGCGCTGTGGTGTGCGAGCTTTGCGTTCGAGATTAAGCCGAGTTTGTATCAGTTGAGCTGCAATGGAATGAGGAAAAATGGCAATCGTTTCGTTGTTTTGTAATCATTTGGCTCTGTAATGCTAACAGTCGTGAAATCAATTCTAATGATGAGACATGATTCCAGCAGTTCCGATCATAAAAACGTCATTTCAATTAAACACAAAACTGTTATAAAATGTTGACGTAGGACTACGTTTTGTTATTGCAATTTAAAACAAAAGTTACTAACATATACTGTTGTTCATATACTATTTGATATATTTCTAAAAAGTAATATTTTCAAATGACAAATTTGTTTTGACCCTGAAGTACATAGACAATCCAATAATCGAAAGCTTATATGTCAAAAGTTATATAAACAATGGTTGAAATATACTGTGGCAATGATTATTTTCTGTGCTAATCGTGATTTTCATTTTCAATTTTTTTCCATCCCTAAATACTTTGAAATTCAATAAAAATGTTCATAAATCTTTAAATCAACTGTGGTAATTAAATAACCTTCCGATTCCAAACTGATCCCCATTCTAACGTTTCTCCATTTCATCTTCTCATCTCTTTACAGGTAAGCACTGTGGTCCGAATGACGTCAATCGGAGTTGATTCCGTTTCCTTTTTGTTGCACTTATTGTGCCCAGCAACAACCGTGGCAGTCCACCAGTGAGTAGCTAGCTAGAAGGGAAATAAATTTTCATTAGCTTTTACGATTGTTTCAACAAATTCCCACCTGCTGCGGTGACTGCCGTCGTGGATTATCTTAACGCTTCGTCGAGTTTCTTCGTGGTGGAAGAAACGCGTTTCATCCCAATAGCTAATTTCCAATTCTCGAAGGGACGTTTACGACCTAGCACAAGACGAAGGGCCCTTCGCGCCGCCGTCATATGTGAGTAATTCTTAAAGTGTTTAAATAGCGAAATGATGAGGGAGTTACTCGCTCTAGTGTGAAAGGGGTTTCAAAAGGGAAACTCGTCAAACGGACGGACGCGAGGGAGCATCGTGGTGTCAGTTACCTACTAGCTCAAGCGTTCTCGTCTTGCTGCCACTTCAGAGAGAGTCATAATTCTTCATTTATGGTCGGGACCTATTAATTCTGCCCAAGCTAATTTCTTAGCTGTTAGTCGGGGAATTTCTCGAGGGAGGATTTAGAGGGTAATGCAACATACTTAGGATGAAGATGGACGGACAATTTTCTGATATTTGGATTGGAAAGTTTTCTAGGATACATTTCATCGTGATTCTGGAAAATCAAGACAGATACTCGAATCTACGGAAACGCCAAAGCCTCTATTAGATTTGTAATAACATCTAGAAACTGAACTGAAACTGAACTGAAACTGAACTGAAACTGAACTGAAACTGAACTGAAACTGAACTGAAACTGAACTGAAACTGAACTGAAACTGAACTGAAACTGAACTGAAACTGAACTGAAACTGAACTGAAACTGAACTGAAACTGAACTGAAACTGAACTGAAACTGAACTGAAACTGAACTGAAACTGAACTGAAACTGAACTGAAACTGAACTGAAACTGAACTGAACTGAACTGAAACTGAACTGAAACTGAACTGAAACTGAACTGAAACTGAACTGAAACTGAACTGAAACTGAACTGAAACTGAACTGAAACTGAACTGAAACTGAACTGAAACTGAACTGAAACTGAACTGAAACTGAACTGAAACTGAACTGAAACTGAACTGAAACTGAACTGAAACTGAACTGAAACTGAACTGAAACTGAACTGAAACTGAACTGAAACTGAACTGAAACTGAACTGAAACTGAACTGAAACTGAACTGAAACTGAACTGAAACTGAACTGAAACTGAACTGAAACTGAACTGAAACTGAACTGAAACTGAACTGAAACTGAACTGAAACTGAACTGAAACTGAACTGAAACTGAACTGAAACTGAACTGAAACTGAACTGAAACTGAACTGAAACTGAACTGAAACTGAACTGAAACTGAACTGAAACTGAACTGAAACTGAACTGAAACTGAACTGAAACTGAACTGAAACTGAACTGAAACTGAACTGAAACTGAACTGAAACTGAACTGAAACTGAACTGAAACTGAACTGAAACTGAACTGAAACTGAACTGAAACTGAACTGAAACTGAACTGAAACTGAACTGAAACTGAACTGAAACTGAACTGAAACTGAACTGAAACTGAACTGAAACTGAACTGAAACTGAACTGAAACTGAACTGAAACTGAACTGAAACTGAACTGAAACTGAACTGAAACTGAACTGAAACTGAACTGAAACTGAACTGAAACTGAACTGAAACTGAACTGAAACTGAACTGAAACTGAACTGAACTGAAACTGAACTGAAACTGAACTGAAACTGAACTGAAACTGAACTGAAACTGAACTGTAACTGAACTGAAACTGAACTGAAACTGAACTGAAACTTAACTGAAACTTTCGATTCATTCGATTCGATTTCGATTCGATTTCGATTCGATTTCGATTCGATTTCGATTCGATTTCGATTCGATTTCGATTCGATTTCGATTCGATTTCGATTTGATTTCGATTCGATTTCGATTCGATTTCGATTCGATTTCGATTCGATTTCGATTCGATTTCGATTCGATTTCGATTCGATTTCGATTCGATTTCGATTCGATTTCGATTCGATTTCGATTCGATTTCGATTCGATTTCGATTCGATTTCGATTCGATTTCGATTCGATTTCGATTCGATTTCGATTCGATTTCGATTCGATTTCGATTCGATTTCGATTCGATTTCGATTCGATTTCGATTCGATTTCGATTCGATTTCGATTCGATTTCGATTCGATTTCGATTCGATTTCGATTCGATTTCGATTCGATTTCGATTCGATTTCGATTTTCGATTTCGATTCGATTTCGATTCGATTTCGATTCGATTTCGATTCGATTTCGATTCGATTTCGATTCGATTTCGATTCGATTTCGATTCGATTTCGATTCGATTTCGATTCGATTTCGATTCGATTTCGATTCGATTTCGATTCGATTTCGATTCGATTTCGATTCGATTTCGATTCGATTTCGATTTCGATTCGATTTCGATTCGATTTCGATTCGATTTCGATTCGATTTCGATTCGATTTCGATTCGATTTCGATTCGATTTCGATTCGATTTCGATTCGATTTCGATTCGATTTCGATTCGATTTCGATTCGATTTCGATTCGATTTCGATTCGATTTCGATTCGATTTCGATTCGATTTCGATTCGATTTCGATTCGATTTCGATTCGATTTCGATTCGATTTCGATTCGATTTCGATTCGATTTCGATTCGATTTCGATTTCGATTCGATTTCGATTCGATTTCGATTCGATTTCGATTCGATTTCGATTCGATTTCGATTCGATTTCGATTCGATTTCGATTCGATTCGATTCGATTCGATTTCGATTCGATTTCGATTCGATTTCGATTCGATTTCGATTCGATTTCGATTCGATTTCGATTCGATTTCGATTCGATTTCGATTTCGATTCGATTTCGATTCGATTTCGATTCGATTTCGATTCGATTTCGATTCGATTTCGATTCGATTTCGATTCGATTTCGATTCGATTTCGATTCGATTTCGATTCGATTTCGATTCGATTTCGATTCGATTTCGATTCGATTTCGATTCGATTTCGATTCGATTTCGATTCGATTTCGATTCGATTTCGATTCGATTTCGATTCGATTTCGATTCGATTTCGATTCGATTTCGATTCGATTTCGATTCGATTTCGATTCGATTTCGATTCGATTTCGATTCGATTTCGATTCGATTTCGATTCGATTTCGATTCGATTTCGATTCGATTTCGATTCGATTTCGATTCGATTTCGATTCGATTTCGATTCGATTTCGATTCGATTCGATTCGATTCGATTTCGATTCGATTTCGATTCGATTTCGATTCGATTTCGATTCGATTTCGATTCGATTTCGATTCGATTTCGATTCGATTTCGATTCGATTTCGATTCGATTTCGATTCGATTTCGATTCGATTTCGATTCGATTTCGATTCGATTTCGATTCGATTTCGATTCGATTTCGATTCGATTTCGATTCGATTTCGATTCGATTTCGATTCGATTTCGATTCGATTTCGATTCGATTTCGATTCGATTTCGATTCGATTCGATTTCGATTCGATTTCGATTCGATTTCGATTCGATTTCGATTCGATTTCGATTCGATTTCGATTCGATTTCGATTCGATTTCGATTCGATTTCGATTCGATTTCGATTCGATTTCGATTCGATTTCGATTCGATTTCGATTCGATTTCGATTCGATTTCGATTTCGATTCGATTTCGATTCGATTTCGATTCGATTTCGATTCGATTTCGATTCGATTTCGATTCGATTTCGATTCGATTTCGATTCGATTCGATTCGATTTCGATTCGATTTCGATTCGATTTCGCAAGGATATTTCGCTCTTATCGAAAGCCTACTATACAAAGACTAGTCCTACGTCAACCCAATCAATGATTTGGAAGAAATTTGGAAGCTTGAGGACATTGAGATACCAACAGAAATCTTTGGTAGAAATCCTTCAAAATGGACATGAATTTCGTCAAACGACTTCCTGTTAGTTCTGCATTTCAACGGCGTCTGCCTTGACATACAGTTTTCATTCTAAGATCAACTGTGGCCCCATAGAAAACAAAATCGATTCATTTCACACACCGCACGTTATTCGGCTCGGCGTGAAACAAGAAAAGTCGGAATTTCGCTTCTGCACAAACAGAATTCTAGCAAACGGAAGACATTTGACCACTCGGTCCCTTCTGCTCCTTCCCATTCCGCCATGGCAGTTTAAAAACTGTGGGTACGGACAAACAGACGTAACACTTGGAACAAATTTCTTCGAAATCCACGAAATACTGTTTTGTGCCACAACGCCACCAGAAGGCGCTAGTGTGAAACGTCAAACACGAAGAGAAACGATGCGCGCGCCTCTGGTTGTGAGATCTGGAACACATTAAATTTGAACTGATCTTTAAACGAGTGGTCCATGACAAATTTCGGTAACGTTACGTCTGTTTGTCTGTGCTGCGGTCCTCCTTTATAGGCCTCCACAATGTGTGATTTTCGGAGTTTGATTACGGGCCCTGTTACCGGCCGCGGCACCGCCGGTAACTAGGCAACCGATCGGTGGTAAACGAATCGCGGCCTACTTTTGGAATTAGCATTTTTTTCCCCTTGGTTTGGTAGGCCGTGTTCCGTACCACTCGGCGGTTCAGGGGATGGGATGAGGCCCTTCAACGCGGCCCAGTTGAGTACACAAGCTAGTTGATTGATTTTTTGAGAGAAGGGCATAGAGGTGGGGCTGTTGGAACGGCATAGGCCTTCGGTTTGGACGGGGGCCGTTTTGTAGTTCACTTGACCAACGGTAGAACTTGGACCGAAAAGGTCAACGCCCGGCAGTTGACGTGAGCCGTCGTGTGCGGTACAATTGGCTTTTTGGGGTCCTGCATTCTTCATGAATCATATAGTTTATTTATCGGAATGTTGGATCTGGTGGCTTTCGGAATTAGGCCTATTGAGACACGTTCCCCGCGGAAGGTCGATAACGAGTTCAATACGGTGAAGCGGTAATGGCTTTTTTTCGGTCGTTGGGCGGAAGCAATGACAGTTAGGTCACGTCTCCGCTAGCGGAGAACGTGGACATTTCCCCTTTTGATTAGCGGGTAATTTGTCCAATTTGACACGTCCCGCTGATGGGCGGCGATATCGGACGAATCTCAAGGTAACTCACCTCGTGGACCAAAGGTCAAGATCTTGGACCGAATTCCACGCGATGATCTGGATGTACAGAATGCTCTCTCGTTGTGAATTGAGCTGTAGATGCCGGGTCACGTTCGCTTGCGCGAATTATGTGCAGGTGGGTGGAATTGTTTTGCGTGTTTTCAATCGACCGTGCCGTTGCGGTTGTTATCGTCGTTGTCGCCACTGTCAATGACTGGCGTTGAATTTCTAATGAGTGTTCAACCGAGCAGGGGGTACAGAACTCTACACGGGAAATTCCAGAAGCCATCGGAACCGATCGACTAATTTGTATTAGTTTTCGATCAGGTGATTTACGATCGGATCGAAGTGAGCGACGTCTGACACCAGAATTTGTAGCACGTAATGTTCACAGTTAGATGGCACCAGTTTATTTTAACTAATTCGCTTAGATTACTTGATTTTTGCGCACAAATATAAATCGTGGGAGCTGAAGCGAGTCGTTACTGACGAAACTTCTATTGAAGACATGCCGAAAAAAGCGCTGAGCACCCCACCGCTAGTGATAAACCATAATGAAAAATCACTAAGCGTAACCAACCGAGTTTTCTAAGTGGAACCCAAATCTAAAACCGGAGGGAAATTAACACAAAACAACCATTTTAACGGACGGGAGCCTCCCGTGGTTCGGTGATTAGCAATTTACGCAGCTGTTCGACGCCCGTGTAGATCGGTATCGGAAGAAGTTTGTAAAATGTAGATTTTTCCTACCGTTGATGATAGCTTAAGTTCGGTTTGAATTTATTGCCTAGAGCCACAGTTGATAGGATTACATAATTCGCATCCCGTGTTATCTCGTTCAAATCGAAATAAATCTCAATCAACTGTGATGTTTCCATTAATCGCTAAAACGTGCTCGCTCTTCTTCCGTCCTTCGGGCCTTTGTGACCTTCCGTTCACTTCGATACCCCCCTCGAATCAAAGAGGTTAAAAACGGCTAGGCCTATGGAGGGAAATCCGAAACGATCCACCCGGAATGTGTATGTGGTCGCCTCGGAAGGAAAAAGTGCGTAGAAGAAAAAACCGGCCATCAGTGACATAACGCATCGTGAGCTGTTGTAAGCTCTGAAGGGAGCGACGAAATTATTAATGATGTGTTTGGAGCAGTGCTTTTCCTTTCGGTGGAGAAAAGTGTGCTTTCCGTATCGGTTTCCCTGTTTGGGTAGGGATGTTCCCATATTGCTAAATATCGTTTTTTGAGTCAATAAGATAATAATATGCCGAATGTATATTTTGACCAAGCAACATATTTCTTTTTATTTTTTTATTTTTGTGGTTTTCAGCAAAGAAAGAGAATTATTTACAAAATTTGTTGAATTTATCAGTACATTCAGATACAGTCAACTCTCCATAACTCGATATTGAAGGGGCAATCGAGCTTGGTAGGTATCGAGTTATATTACACAAAACTAGTGCAAATTAGATCCAAGAGCTCATCGAGGTAGCCATGAAAGCCAACTTTTACTATGCTTATCTAATTCGATATCGAGATACGAAATATCAATTAAGGAAGAGTTGACTGTAATTATATTCCAATTGTAACGTAACTTTTATCTATTCCCACTTTAATATACTGATCAGTGAAAGAACTTGTACTAATTTATTAGTTTTCGACACATCGAATGAAAATATCGACATTGTCTATAAACTGAATAAAAATATCGAATATTGAAATCAAAATATCGATATTCCGATACATCGCAAATACCGGAACGTCTCCATGACCGAGTCGTCTTCGGTCGTCATCATCTCTCATATAGGACGGATTTTCGGCGGCCAGGGTGACACTTGATATTCGTGTCCACTTTGCGGGTGGAGAACCAGATGATTTGCGGGTATCCTTAAGCGGGGTTTTTGTCACACTTGAATTCTTTGAATGGGTGACAAGATTTGATGATGCTTTCTGTCCGCAGAAATGGAGGGTTGGTATTAGCTGAAAGTGGCAACTCTACTAGATAAATGAGTAAGATTGATGGGATGGGATGGCTTAAAGTTGCTTTAATATTTTGATTTATGCGATTTTTTCTGATGTTTGGGATTCTGGAGTTTCAACATATTTAATGTATGTTGTCTTTCTATCATTCGTAAACAACCGTTTTTTTAAATACATAGTAGTCAAACCATGTTAGTATCAATTTCTGCGAAGTCGTTAGGTTTTTGTAAAACTCAGAGATTCCGTGAAGGATTATTCTTGGAAAGATATTCATCATATATTTTAGGGATGTCTCTGAAAATTGATTTATACCTTCTCCTAGGAACTCTTCGAGATCTTTATCCATATACCCTCCCAGATATTTTTCCAAAGATGCTATCGAAAATAGTCCTTTAATTTTTCGTAGTTTTCTACTGGTATTTCCTCAAAATCCACTCAAAATCTGGAGAGATTCTTCCATGAATTGAAAAAAAAGGTCTTCTGTTTGGGATTTAGAAAGAGAGTTCTTGTAGTATTGTTTCATTTCTCTAGAAATTGATTCAGAGTACATGTAAATAATCTAGTTTCCAAAGCTGTTCCAACGGTGATTTCTTCAGTAGCTGGTCAAAGAATTTTTCAAGAAATTTATTCAGAGATTTCAACAGCAGATTTTCCAGAACATGGTCAATGTATTGTTTCGGGTTTCTCAAAATATTCCTGCAGAAATTTTCACAAAGATTTCTGAAAAATTGGTTCTGAAGATACTCAGCTGTTTCTCCAAAATTTATAGTGGCAATTCCCACCAAAAACTTGGATTGAGAGCTCTTACACAAGGAACCAACAAGCAGTTGTTTGCAAGCAGTTATTTGCTACATGCTACAGCAGTGCATTGTTGGCAATTTAATCAGTAAATTCTGCTAATTTCCCAAAAGGGATGTTTTCAAGAAAATTGATTACGCCTTCACCAGCGTTTGATTGTAATGCTGTATGGTTGCTTACACTTTAGAACTAACGACACGATAGGGTAGCAGTAAATAGTCATAAATTACTAAAATTTAGTATTTCTGTGACAGGGCATTTTTATGTGACAGGTCCGTCCATGCATTCGTTTACATCGGTGAAGGACCGGTGCAAACACGAGGCTGTCATTTCCATAGAAGAACTGTCAAAGAGCTTCCCGATCAGCTGATTTGAAACGTCTTGTGATTAGGCCTACCCGTGTTTCAGAATGTGACATTTCGGAAGGGACACGGAAAACAAAATACAGTTAACTCTCCCTTACTCGATATTCCGTATCTCGATATCGAGTTAGAGAACCATAGTAAAAATTGGTTTTCATGGCTAACTCGATGGTCCCTTGGAACGCAATTACTCTGCTTTTGTGTTCTGTAACTCGATACCTCCCTAACTCGATGGTCTCTTCAATATCGAGTAAGGGAGAGATGACTGTATACCCAAAAATTGAGTTTTAACCAAGGGGTGTGAAAAAATCTCAAAAACCGTAAAAACAATGTTTCTTGGACTTAAACCAACGAAAATCATTCAAAAATTTATTCAACATGTGTTTCTGGCCTAAACTTAAGCGTTTGGTACTAAAATTGGAACAGGGCTTTAGGACCCTATTCTGTCTTCATATCCTGAAAGCACACAAAAACACCCACACTTTCTAGCAGAACCCTATCTGGGTTTTGACAGATTAGTTCAAAATTTGGAGTTACGCCCTTTCAAAACATTCAGCTTGATTTTTCCTCAATACGGCATTATCTCACAAAATATTGGAAATTTTTCAATCCAATCTTTGAGTCTTTTTTACACCCAATTTTTGTGAACATGCCGTGTTTTTTTTTTTCATTTTTTCGTAGTGTTTTAGTGCAAAAACTCCGAAAATTGACAAAATTCCGCCTTTGTTCATCATAATTCAAAAAACCGTTTATATTTTAGCGTGAATCCCTTCCACAAAAATATGCTCTTAATAAACACTAGCAACTTTGTTGAGCATTTTGATAGCAAAACTTGTATTGAGATAGGGAAAAAAACACTTTCAGAAATTTTATTTTTCAATACCCCTATACATCCTCTTGTACGAATTTCTATATTTCCCGCGTAAATCACCCGTCAATCAATTTTTCAGACAATGCTCTTGAGATTATTGCGACAATTTCACTGGAGATTCTTTCAGACATTACTCTAGTAATGAAGTCCACCAAAAATTCCTTTTAGTGATTTTCAGAAATTCTTTTTTAAGAATAAACCGTGATCATGGAGCGATATTGTTTCATTTTTTTCCTCAACACCTTCAAAGATTATTTTAAAAATTTCTCCAATCTTCCAGAGATACCTTCAGTGATTCCGATCCTTTAGTAATTCATCTTAGCCTTCTTTTTTTCAGGAATTCGGTTAGTTGCTCTTCGGGCTATTTTTTGTTTTTTTTTTCATGAATTTCCTGAACGTATACCATTATATATTGTCTTCGAGATTTCTCCAAGGAATCTGTTAGAAAAAAAATCAAGGAATTCCTCCAGATGTTCTATTTTTCATTCTTCTAGAAATTCCGACTGGATCACATCCAGAGGTATTTTCAGAAGTTCTATCAATTTGTTTGAGGTTTTCTCGTGATTTTTTGAAATAAAATTTCCTAATAAATTCCACTGATAGTTGCTGTTGATTAAGTGTTTCCACTTTGAATTGCATCAAAAATTCATTCAATCATTAAAAATTCTATTATTATCGTTCTCGAAAAAAAATCAATAATTTCTCCTTCAAGTAATTCAAATTTCAAAACTTTGTTTCAAGTTCAAAAACACAGACAAACACAGATAAACATCTATAATATCAGACAGTAAAAATGACATACGATAAATAAAAATAAAAATATTTTTCAACATATAAGATCACATGTCTAAGAATCTCAATTTTCGCTTCAAATCTCGACTAATTCATGTTCATCAAAACCCGTGCAAATTTGGGTTTCGGCATATTGTTCACTCATTTTCATGTAGATTTAATTCATTCTTATGTAGATTCAGCACCCTCGAGTGCAAATTTATATTTAATTGTCATTAAATATAATTGAATTGAAAATTATTATTGTATATATGCCGTATAGTGAAAGAACAGCTTCTTTATACCGTACAAATCCCTCCCCGACACTCTCCGTGGAGATATTTTGATCGAACGCGCATTCTACACTAAGAAATCGATTGCAGAAGATTCTTTTTGCATAAGTTTGCCTAGACGTCAGTTTTTTTGTAAGAATTTTGTTCTAAGGAAACCAAAAAATTGCAATAAAGCAAAAAATGAAGTGTTCAACCTCAAATCATGTTCGAAAACACTTTTCATGACAGAAAAGAGTATAATATTAAGAATGCGGAATTTCTGCCGTGATTTTGTAAATCTAAACCACTGTGTGGCGCAAGCGACTTAAAAGGTGAATTTCCTAGTTAGGAAATATGAACTTTAGTTGAGTCTTCATAACTTTGTTGTTTTCCAACTAAATTTTCACCACATTATCTTCAAAATTGAATTTATGAAAAGTTTGCAGAACATCAAATTTGTATTGAGTTAAAATTAGTATTAACCCTGTGTTGAAAATCTAGTTGATGTAGAAAAAAATAGTATTAAAGTAGTATTCTCCTCATTTTTTTTTTCAAAGCATACTTAAAAGAATTTCTTCAGAATTTGCTACAGGAAATCTGTGAGAAATCTAAAGCCACTGCCTCCAGTAATATTCTCAGGTATTATTTTGATTATTTTCCCCAAAACTATCCTGGGATTTCTTCCAGATTTTTTTTCACTTTCAACCGAATTTTACAGATCTTCCAAAGATTTCCAGAATTTCCCACGAGGAAAACTACAAAGGTGTATTCAAATATTATCAATGCAGTTTTTCCAAATATTCCTTATCATGTTTCACAAGACATTCCCATGCAAGCTTCAAAAGACTATTAAAGTTTTCACACACATTTAATGCTGCAGTAATTTTCGCAATAATTCCTGAACAATTTTTTTCGAGATTGTGCCCAATTCCTTTGGAAAATTTTGCGAAATACTATCCCGTGGAACGATTGATTTTTTTTCTCGAATATTTCAGCAAACTATCCATGAAATCTTCCAAAACTTCCTCGTAAGTCCAGGAGTTCCATTAGGGATGACGTTGGAACTTACACAGGTTTAACGGAGGTTACTTTAAGATTTTCTTCATAAATACCTCACAGATTTATTTAAAAAAAAAAAAAAATTGGCGTTTTCCTAGAGACATTCCTGGGAAAGTTCCTGAAAATAAAAGGTTTTAAGACTTACACTAAAAAACCTGATCGAATTAGTGGAGGAATTTCTGTACAAATCTTGAAAGGAATCTCTGGAGCAATTGCTGAAGGTATCTTCAGATAAATATCTAGTTGAAATCTTAAATAAATCTTGAGAGACAATTAGAAATTCTTTGAGGCATTCTGGAGAAGTTATTTATTGAATTTTAAAAGATTTACTGACCAGGAATATTGGAGGATGTCCTAGGGAAATAACTGGAAAAATTCTTGAGACTTTCTTAAAAGATTTCTCAAAGAAGTTGATGAAAACCCGAATTCAGTACTATACCATGTAATTCGGTTCTTCATCTACTTATAGGTATTCCACTGAACAGCTCGAAGATTTATTATTCTCGAAGAATGTTTATGATTTCGGAAACAATCTTTGGAGAAATACCATTTCTGTGGTACTCCTTGGGAAAATCCAGGCTGAATTTTTGAGATAAAAGCAAAATTCTTGGAGATTTCTTGGACAAGTTAAGGTACTCAGTCGCAGCCCTGTAAAGACAAAAAATTTTCTAAGTTTTGTGGTAACGACTGGTACCCTTTGCGTTTGATCCCCTTGAATAAAGTAACTTTCAATTTTCAGTTTCTGAATCCATTGGGTTAACATTTTTCTTAGATTCAATATGTACAAAATATTTGCCAACGTTCGTCCTACCCATGGTTTCGAATTTGAACGCACCTCTGCTTTAAACCTTAAAATTTTCGGCTCAAACTTTGAGGTTTCCCTTCGCATGTGATTTGAATTCAGAAGAGCACACGAATTTTTTATTCCTTCATCCTAATGAATATTCGTATAAATTTTTTAAAGATTTTCTTTCGTTAAGTGTTTACAAGGATTCTATCTGGATGTTTTTCCTTAACTCTGTCAGTAGCTTCTTCAGATGCTTCTGCTCTACTTTCTCTAGAAGTAGTTTCAGGTTTTCTAGTGCTTTTTTTAAGAAATTCTCCAGAGAGATTTCTTCGAAAGTGAATAGGATTTATGTTATGAATTCTACCAAAGCCTCTTTCTTAGTCCTTCAACTTCCAACTTTCCTTCTGAGATATGTTTCGTGATTTCACTAGGGTTTGCTCTAGCAAAACATCGGGAATCGCTTTAGTATAACTATAGTGTATTTTTCATAGGTTATTTCCAACAATCACCATAATAATCATATAGAAATCTTTTGATATTCTCAAAAATCCTTGAAAAAATTATGAGGGAATTTTTTTTACGAAAAAACTCACATATTTTGACGAACTTATAACCCAGGTAACCAGTTAGCATACGATGAACACCTAAACGGCGCAGAGGAGGAAGATCAAGACAGCAGGAGGAATGGCTTCATCAGTACGGCGGATGAGGGAGACGTGCCAACTCCCACAATAGGTGAAGTTAAGGATGCTATCAAACAGCTCAAGAACAACAAAGCAGCTGGAAAGGATGGTATTGGAGCGGAACTTATTAAAATGGGCCCGGACAGGTTGGCCACTTGTCTGCACCGATTGATAGCCAGGATCTGTGATACAGAACAGCTACCGGAGGAGTGGAAGGAGGGAATAATATACCCAATATACAAAAAGGGTGACAAGTTAGAATGTGAGAACTATCGAGCGATCACCATTCTTAATGCAGCCTATAAAGTGCTTTCCCAGATCATCTTCCGTCGTCTATCGCCACTGGCAAGCAGATTTGTTGGAAGTTATCAAGCCGGATTTGTGGACGGTCGATTGACGACAGACCAAATCTTTATGTTGCGGCAGATCCTCCAAAAGTGTCGCGAATATCAAGTCCCTACGCACCACCTATTCATCGATTTCAAAGCGGCCTATGATACCATCGACCGCGAAGAGCTATGGAAGATTATGGACGAGAACGGTTTTCCCGGGAAACTGACTAGACTGATCAAAGCACGATGGATAGTGTACAGTGCTGTGTGAAGATATCGGGTGCTTTATCGGACCCGTTTGAAACACGCAAAGGACTTCGACAAGGCGATGGTCTTTCCTGCCTCCTGTTCAATATTGCGCTAGAAGGTGTTATGAAACGGGCGGGCTTCAACATGCGGGGCACGATCTTCGTTAAATCCAGTCAGTTCATTTGTTTCGCTGACGACGTGGACATTGTCGGAAGAACGTTCCAGGTGGTTGCTGAACAGTATACCAGGCTGAAACGTGAAGCAGATCGGGTTGGATTGAAGGTAAATACGTCGAAGACGAAATATCTGCTGGCTGGAGGAACCGAGCGCGATAGAGCTCGCATAGGCAGACGCGTGACGATCGACGGGGATGAGTTCGAGGTGGTGGACGAATTCGTCTACCTCGGATCATTGATAACGTCGGATAAGAACTGCAGCAGAGAAATTCGAAGACGTATCATCGCCGGAAGTCGTGCTTACTATGGACTCCACAAGACCTTGCGGTCTGGTAAACTTCACTTCCGTACTAAGTGTACTATGTACAAGACGCTAATAAGACCGGTAGTCCTCTACGGGCATGAGACGTGGACAATGCTTGAAGAGGACCTGCAAGCGCTAGGAGTTTTTGAACGACGTGTGCTTAGGACGATCTTCGGCGGAGTATGTGAGAACGGCGTATGGAGGAGAAGAATGAACCACGAGCTTGCGCAACTCTACGCTGAACCCAGTATCACGAAAGTCGCCAAAGCTGGAAGGGTACGATGGGCGGGACACGTTGTGAGAATGCCGGAAAACAATCCCGCAAAAATGGTGTTCAACTCAAATCCGGCCGGTACAAGACGAAGGGGAGCGCAACGAGCTAGGTGGTTTGACCGAGTGGAGCAGGATCTTAGAAGTGTGGGGCGATCGAGGAATTGGAGGTTAGCAGCCATGGACCGAGTTAGTTGGCGTAACATTGTGGCGCAGGTCCTGACGTAGCAAAAGTAAAGTAAGTAACCAGTTAGCATTTAAAAAAGCTTTTATTTATCGGTATACGCGCCTTTACTGCAGGCCATCTGATGCTAGCAAGCCGTGTATGCGCCTTAAATGCTACCAAAATGCAGGTTTGGTCCGATATACGGCTGTTTAAATTCAAGGCCTCATTTATTTCATATCCAGCTGCTAACGTCTAGCACGTAACGCCTTGCGTGGAGAGCAAAACAAAAATTATCTCTTCCTCTCATTCACCTGTAACCTTCGCACACCTCCTCTCTCGTCTCTCTTATTACTGTCTTCGTCTCATATCGCTGTTGTCTCTGTTCTAACATGTTTTTTTACATATCTCGATTACTTTTTCAAATCGACGTTAGTAACTTCCATACGGTTTTGAGAAAATTAATTCAGAAGTATCACAACCTGTCTTCCAAAACTGTTTTAAAATGAATCACCTTTTTAACATTTTTTCGACGTGTACATTGCTTAAATTTTGGTATACAATGAGCTCGCGTTCAAAAACTATAGAGTTCCTATTATTTCACACAATAATTTTATGACAAAATGATAAGCCGTTTCATTCAGTTACTTGCGACGTTTTGCTACCAGTGTAAAATCGACTCAAGTAGTGTTTTGTTTTGATTCGTGCTTAAGGCACTTTGTCTCTCCATACAGCGGGGCGGCGAAATTAGTGGTTAGGTTGCGAAAGTTGAAAATCTTACTTTCGTCGTTTTGTAAATCCGAAAATTAAATGTTCTAAATGTGAAAAATCAAGTTGGTTCAGAGGGAAACGTGTGGAATTTCGAAACACGTAGGATCGATAAAGTAAGTTTGTATACTTTTTTGACTTGAGTCTATATGAATAAGTTTTCTAGATATGTCTTTTATCAATCCATTGGGATTCGAACCTACACCATACGCTTGTTGAGTGGTAATTGATGGTGCGCCGTGCTACAGGATGATCTATAGATGAAGTGATAATGTGCGATGATTTTGTGCAATACCTAAACTTTGCTTCTGCATAAATTCATTACCGCTTCGCAAACATTTGGGCGGTTTGGGCGATCATAGAAAATAGGTGTTGAAAAAGGTATTGACTTGAGAAGGATCTTTCTCTTGTTGGTTTGATCCATCGTAAGTGGAAAGTGGAAGTAACGAGAAGGAATAGTGTTAGACATGAACGTGACACTCATGGAGCCACCCTTTCTTGTCATTCAAAAGAATCGTACAAATTGGACGTATAAAAAGTACTCTTTATGGAATCTCGCACCCTTGGAGTCCATATTGAAGCTCCTTGTGGAAAATTGAAAATCTTGTAATACCCTCTAACACTCTAACACTTGCCGGTGGGATAACTGTGGAGTATTTCTTTGTTTCTGATCTAGAAACTTCTTCGAAGACTTTGTGCTTTTTATGGAATCTAGAAACCTCGGAGTCCATATTGAAGATTCTGATGGAGATTCCTTTGGAGATCTTGTTATACCCTGTGGAGAGCTCAGTACTTGCTGTAGAGATAACTGTGGAATATTTCTGTCACTGGTATACTCATGTGTAGAGACTTCTGTGAAAAGCTCTGAAAGATAACTGTGGAGTATTTCTGGTTCTGGTATACTCTTTGTACCTCGGAATATACCCGGTTTAGCTCACGTTAAACAAAAGGAAAACTTTTGAAACAAAAGCTACGAAAATCTTTGAGTGGACTGTAACAATATATTTAAAATATTCTGAAAGATCTCTCCGTAGAATCATGTTTGAAGTAAGCCATACATCGGATCTTTGCGTTTCAGTATGAAGAAGATTATTGATGAAATCTATTGTTTTAGATTTAGACTTTCAACGTTTCAAAATCCTTTTGGGTTTGTTCCAAGAACAGTTGTTATCAAATACAGTTCCTGACTGATCATTTCCAACTTTCAATGCTTTATTTCACTTGAAAGGGTTTTAAAAAGGCTGTAATGCAGCTACAGCAATCAAATTTAGATTTATATAATTCTTCTCTTCAGTTGGACTAGCAACTTCGTGTGGGGAATTCTCTCTAAGTTGACTAGACAGGTAAAGATTTTAATGAGAGCAGAAAAAAAAATATCTAAAAACAAGTATTTCGGTTTTAAGAAGGTTTTATCGATGCTTTTTACAGGTTTTCTTCTATCTTCAGAGATCGGTTTAGTGAAAGGTACACGATAGATTATTTCCATACTTGTACCTTTCAAATGACTTAATTACAGTTCTTTGTATACAATCCATTAGGCAAATGAGCACAATTTCAACCTCAACAGCAATTACTTCAATCAAAAACCCTATCTTGAATCGAATCTGTCCTCCTCTCGCAGACCATTTCAACCAATCGTTATTGTACCGTGTGAGATTCCCCACCGCCCCGAATCACGATTTTCTCACTTCTTGTTGTTCGCCTCTATCCGAAAGAAAGTAAAAAAAAATGGCCAGCTCCAAAACAAACACCTGGAGAAAGTGCGGTGTCTTCACATCAGACGACGACGCGTCGAAGCCCATTGAATGAAAGTAAAAACTCCGGGCTCTCCGCGAATCATCTACGTCTCGTCGTCGTCAACGAGCAGCGCTACTTTCAGTTGCCTGTTCCACTTTGACTACTTTCTTCTTCACCGTCCTTGCTTCACTTCGCACTCTCTATGCTGTCTGACTTGCTTGCTAATGTACGCTAAACATATCGCAAAAAACCTCCCCATTGATCGGGCTTCTTTTTCGCATTCTCGACAGCCTTTCTCTCGAGCCTCTTGTATGCTCGAGTGTCTGGTCTCCTCCAGTGTAAGATTTAATTGAAAACACGTTCCGATGGAAGTTTGTAGCTCACGGGCACTCTCTACAGCGTCTTCGGGGAGTTACACGGCCGACTGACCAAGATTCCGTTTTCACTTTTTTCGCTTCGCGATATGCTGGCGGGCTGGCGGGCGGTACAAGTTATGATTGTGATGCTGTCATTTCCCCGCATCATTTGTCTCGAACTGACAGCTGATTGCAATTTCATGGTAAACAAACTTCCCACCGTTCCATTCTTCGTCGGAATGTACAGAACCATCCAAGCAAAGAAGAGTTCAACGAACTCCGGATTCATTAGTTCTAGTAGGAGACCAACAACAGCGCCTACTATTCTTGCTTGACGCAATTGCCGGCACAACTACCACTTGAGCTGCGCCATTTTTGCGTCTTCTTTTCCTCGTCCGCATAACAAGTTCTAGGTCCCTGTTGTTTGGGCTAGCAATAGCTCAGTCGCACAGCACAAGAGGAACGAAGCAATCAACTTTAAACAAGAACCATCATCGCCTCTCTCGTTGCCGTTTCCGCTCCGCACTCCCTCCCGTACAAATCAAGGCATCGCCGAGCAAAATATGCAATTCAATGGCGGCTTCACTGGATTCGTTATAAAGTGAATTGCCTCCTTCTATTTCGTTTGGCTTCGCTCATTTCCTCAATTGATTTGCCACGAGCGTTTAGCTGCTAGAGCTCCAGAAATGGTGTGTTGGACTGTGCGAGCTGTACTTCCTCAAATTCATTAGAAAAATATCATTTGAAGTCTAAATTCCATCAGTGATTTTTTAAATATAAATCACATCATCCTTCGTTTTCAAAAAAAAAAACTTGGGCATATGCATTTATAACCTTCCTAATATTAGCTGTAAGAATTGTACAAAAGTCAATATAGCTCAGAACATATCCTACCGTACAAGTCGTTGAAGTTATCCTACTATCGAAATGTCATAAGCTTTCATCCAGAAAATTACATTCAGTGTATTTCAGCAAAACAAAACAAATGAGAAAACTACTCTTCGCTTTAAGAGTGCCTATTTTCGGCTCATTCTGTTCCGCCACCAGCACCACAATTTCCCAATACACCCGATTCTGTTTTTGCACGGATTTTTTTTACATGGTCGTGCAAAAAAAGTTTCCATACATTTTTTTCCGCCAAAACCTTATTTTTGCATGAAACGTCGAGAAATGGTGTTACTTTTTTAACACGGTTTTTGAAATTTTGAACTGAAAACTTTTTTTGCACGGTACGCATCCCCCGAGCAAAAACAGAATCGGGTGTACTCTCCGAAAACTTCATTCTTTCGGCAGATAGAACGTTATTGATCTTCTATCTGTGCCAAATCATTGTTACGTTAATTATACCTTGGGATCATATTGATTTCAAATTCAAAGTATGCAAAATTTCAACTGAATTTCGATTTTTCTATTGTTTTGGAAAGTCATATTGACCCAGAATACAGACAGAGGGTTAACTAAATAACCGCACTCCAACAAGCTACGATCCTTCTGCTTCGCGTTGTTACTTCCATTAGTTCTCGAAAAAAAAAAAAAAAAAAACTAGGCATTCTTGCGCACCACCAATCTATCCAGCCAACCTACCGACCGACCGACTTGATTTACAGGTTATTCAGTTGGTTAGTGGAGAACTGGAATTGTTCGAATCTAAAATTGGGCACCCCTTTTGGGCCGCTGTGCGGAAGCGGGAGCGGGAACCACAACAATGGGGGACCTACACCTCTTTTTTTTCGTCGATCATCCCCGGGTTTCTTGTTTTGAACGCGATTCTTATTCGAATACTCGTGCGATAGAAGATGACTTGTTGATTCTATTATTTCGATCACAGAGTGACGAAAAGAAGCGAGCGAAGTGTGACGAAGAAAAAATCCGGTCAAGCGAAGGCTAATCTTCGAACCCTTTCACCGGCTGACTGGCTTTTGGCATTCGCCTAATTTTTTTTCGAGAAAGCCTCACAACTCTCAACAAAAGAGTAACCTTGCTCTCGAATCGCTGCGTTGGATGCAAGAGTGAAAAAATGACAGTTCAAGTGGTGGTACTTTGAGAGCGGCGGCACGCAAGCGGGCGTGTCAATTCCCATTACACGCAAATTTACTATTTTCTCGTGGTTCCCCGACTCCATTATGGGTGTACCGGTGTACCTTCACCGCTGGAGGCCACGGTTAGCTAGCTCGAAGGTAGTGAAAAGTAATGCCGTCGGCGTCGTCGTCGATGGAATAATGACAAGGTTTGCGCTTTCGAGGTTAGATGGTTGAAGTTGCAACGGAAGGTTGGATTTTGCATGGGCAACGAGGTGGAATCTGGGTTGCGATTTGTTCTAGTGTAGCGATTTCGATCGTGTAAAATTCTGAACGAAGATGTTTCAGAGAAGCCAACTTTTGCATGGATTTGCTCTATATCCGTATCCGTGGACACTAAAATAAATCTAAGGAAGGTAAATTATTCAAGGAATTTCAGGTTTATCTATCGGAAGTCTCAAGGGACTTTTGAAAGATGTTTTGTTAGGGAAACTACGAAAATTACTGGATGTATTATTGGAGGATTCCGAGGAAGACTTCTCTGGTGTGTTTCTTGTGTTATTTTGAATACAACTTAATGCTAACTCCTATGATAGCATCTTCCTAACGCTAATTTGTTATAGCGAATATAATGTAAGATGAAATTTAGAGAAAAGCCCAAATATATTGCTTTAAAAATTTTTTGGGACAATTCATTCTCGATTTTTCAACAAAATATTTGCAAATTCCACTTCTACTTTTAAGCAAAGTACTTGAAGTAATTTTCAGACCATTCTGGTGGAATCTCTTGAAGAATATTTGGTGAGAATGCATGAGAAAACCTTATTGTCCATTGCACGGTGACGTCATCAGAAAATCGCTCTCTTCCCCTCCTTCGGGAAATCTGAAATCAACGGTGCCAGTACCTGTCAATGTTGACAGGTACTGGCACCATTGTTTTCGAGTTTTGTTGAAGAGCGAAAGAGAGAGAATTTCGCCGTGAAATGCCTAATAGACACCGTTACACCTATTGAAACTTTCTGAAAGTATTTTTCGAGAAGGTTTTAGCGAAACTGCAAAGACTCAATATAAAACTCGAATAAAACTACACTAAATATGTTTTGTTGGCAGTTTTGCCCAAAATTTCACCAGGCGTATAATCAACAGACCTTCAAAAATTTCTACTAAAACGAAAAATCTATGGACTTTATCCGACATAAAACCAACGAGATCATCCAATTTCAACTATTCGATTAAATTTATTGGAGAGTAAAATATTATATTCAAATTTTACATCTCGATATTGGCAGATTTGTGGGTTCGTGAAGTAATTGTGAAAATTCCTTATGTAGTACTAGAGGTTTCCAAGGAGTTCTTTTGAAAGCCGCTAGCAACATTTTTGACAGATTTCTGACGAGATTCGTGGCAAATCCTTTGGAGATAACTCTAAACATGTTTGAAAGTTTTCAGACGCGGTTCTTGGCGGTCCCACATCAGATCTTTCTTTCCGAGATCATTTGTGAATTTGTGGTGAAGTTTTTGTTAGATTTTTTTCAAAGTGGGTTGTCAAATAAATTTTTTAAAAGATTTTTTTTCAAGGATCCAAGATTAGTGCATACTTTGCATAAATTATGCAATGTGTTCTGATGGAATCTTAGCGAAATCTTTGTAATAATTCTCCAGACCTATTTCAAGAAACTTGGAAGCATTCGTCTATAGAGATTTTTGAGAGTTTGAGTGACATCTTTACAAATTGTTACAAAATCCAAAGGTTATCGGCGAACTCTTGACAAGATCCTTCGCAGGTTCCCCTGGACTCGAGGGGTTTGAGGTAAAAAATGGATTCTTAGCAAGTTGTCTAGTGCACGCCTGATCAGAACAATGGAAGTTCACTTTCAGCCACGATGTATAACCGCTGTATTACATGATTGTTGGTGGATTGCTTTAGTTCTTGTACTTTGTAAGGATCATGTTTTGATCCGGATTCCTAAAAGAATCATGTGGTGATGAATTTACATATCTCTAATAATTTTCTCTATAGATTAGGGGTTGAATTCCGTTAAAATTTGAGAATATTTCTTACTTATCGCACTCTGTAACAATCGTGATCCGCAACACATCATTAGAGCCTGTTTAGCATCTTCTGCTACATCTCTTATTTGGGGATAACAGTGTATGATAAACCCCATCTAAATAAGTTCCAAACCTAAGGGCACTATAATATCATGTCAGTACAATAAAACACCTACCCTAATGGTCAATCAAATGATAACGAATTCTAAAATGCGAGAGAGATCTTTCTTCATTTTATGCCGATATTCTTGATAAATTCCGCACAAGACCTTTGGCGATTTTCTGAGAGATCTGAGATGCCTATTTAACGATATTTTTGGTAAATGCTTGATTTTTGGCATTTTTCGCAACAAATATTCCGAAGCAATTTTGTCAAATGTTTCGGAAGGTTAGTTTTGTAAGTTTCTTGGTGGACTTTGACAAAATCATCTACATATTTGACAGACTCCGGTACCATTCAGTCTTAGTTGATTTATTTTGGTAAGGTCCGACTATCAATGTTCAGATGTTGAGTATTGACTGTAGATTAAAAAACTCAAAAGGTACAACAAAAAACTCTATGGAATAACTGGAATAAATGCAGAATTCTTCGTAAAAAGCCATTAGTATTTCTGAATAGACTACCAGTTTAACCCAGATCTGAACAGAAATTCGACACATAATTGACCCAATTTTTCCATTCGCGAACAGCCCGCGTCTATCAACCATTTAGCCACTATTAGTCGCCGCACATTAGTATTGGAAACTTTTGAAGGACCCGCCGAAGCCGTCGGCCACTTACTCACTTCATGTATCCGCATACCTATTTCCGAGTAGATTGTTACTCCATCCAGGCCGGCAAACTAGCTAGGCTTCAGACATTGATTGTTGAACAATAAACCGCGGACGATCGCTCAAATAGCTGAATTACCTATTGAATGCACGATCCAATTTGGCGGTTAGGCCTTTTTGACAGCGTTTACTTTGCGGTGGAATTTGTGTCTCACTTGAATGGAGTTTCTTTTCCCCAGCTGCAAGGGTCTCGAGTGTCAATTGTGTTTTGGTAGACGAGACTTCGAAGCAAGTCGACTCTTTCAATTCACGTGAAATTCAAATTTCGATTAATTCACTGTCATTAGTCAGTCAGTCGATTTTGGTGGATGGTGGTACATAGTAGCGGTTGTTGAGGTTTGGTGGAAATTTGCATTCCGAATGATTTCACACGCGCGTTGCTCCAGTGGATGTGTGTTGGAGAAGCGTGTGCGGAATGGACAGCAATATACCTACTAAACTAAACGGTTGTTGCTCGACAGTGGGAGTTGACCTTGGGTAGTTCGTTTGACATCCAGGAAATTTATGCTTCGGTTATTTATAGCGTTTTGTTTGGCTCCGTTAACTGCGTAGTTAACTACTCCCTATAAGGCAGTGAGGCGGCATAAGTTGAGATGCATTTAGCATATCTATTGTTGGTTTGAGGAGGTTGGCAATAGTACTTACAACACAATGTGTTACAGTGTTAAAAGTGAATATAAATTTAAGATAATCAGAATGATAGAGTCATCAAATAATAAGAAATATCGCTACAAAAAAGCACACAGAATTTGGTGCAACTTCAAGGTCCGGAGCTATGAAACAAACGATGCTGAAGGTGTCTGGGTTCGATTTCTGAACGGTTCAGAACCGGTTCGTACCTAATAGACATTGCCTTGATTGGGCAGGAAGTAGCATCGTGCCTGCCACACGATCAATACAGTATTGGACAATACATTTGCAACTTTTTTAAATTCCTATACGTAATGTAGATCTAAGTTTTCATGGATTGATTTAAATGAAATTTCCACAGTTATTCAGACAGAACTTGAACTTCAACATATATTTTTGAGTGCTTTTTCTAATCACGGGTTCAAAAGCAATGACGGTTTAACTATATTTGATAATTATATAATAATTTAACAATTTAAGCATTAGAGTCACCGCCAAAATAAAATGCCCACATTCTTGTTTTAACGAGAATTGATTAAATAAACGATTGTCGTGACTGGGTAATCTTTCGTTAAAATGTTTTTATTTCATAACATATATTCTCTGAGATACACAGCAAAAACACTTATATTTGAAGAAAAAATAAAAAGACGAAACAATTGTGTCCGAAAATGGTGTGTTAAACTCACTTGATGTTTCATTCTCTCAGCAATATATTACTCTTATTTGCCCATGTTTTTTGTCAATAAAATATTGTGTTTTGGGCGACAGCTTTAAGCTATTTGTGCCAGTTTTGGGGAATTATTGGTTAATATCTGTTCAGTTGTATTGTTGTAATGTATTATAATTCGTCATGGGCAAGTAGTTTTCTCTAAAATAATCTACAAATCGAAACAAATAAAACCACCCAGCTGTTTTATTAGCGAAACAAAACAGCTGTGTGATTTTACTTTTTGCAATTTGTTGAATAATTTGGGGAAACTCCTTTTTCAGCTTTAACATCTGCTCTAATTTTACTTGTGCCTTGCGAGGTATATGAATAAATAAAACTGGTTGAATCACTCTTGTTGATGTGTCGCGGAAAACAGATAAGTGTAGCTTCAGACGTATCTAGTATAAATTTGACTCCATCATTTCAAGTCGTTAGTTTTAAGAATTATGTCATTGAGATGACCATTTAAGCTGTTTACTTACGATAAATAATTATGAAAAGTGCTTCTGGAGAATTTTCCATGGGTTTTAAATGATTTAGGTGATTATTTTATTGAGTTTTTGTGTAGATTAGATCTTCTGAAACCAGTAACACAACGAAGTATATTGATTTTTCAACATGAACCACGTTATTCAATAGCTTTACCATCATTAACACACGAAGAATTACTAATTTGATTTGATTTTTGTAGTTTAAACACATTCTTAAATTGCTCGTGAAATTTTAGAAAAGGATACAGAAACCAGCACAAAAACATCGGAATCCAAGCATGGCTGTTGCAGTGACCGGATTGTGCTCCTACTAACAATTTCAAAGGAACTAATCTACAGAAATAATGAACGTAAGAAGTCAATCTTCTTATTATGAACTTTTTGTTAGTGCACAAAGCTAAAAAATAAATTTGCACTGCCGTTCGATGCTTTTTTCACGAGATTTGTGCCTTCTAAGTTTTGGTCGCTACATTATTAAATTTGTGTGGGCCCAGATAGCCGTAGCGGTAAACGCGCAGCTATTCACCATGACCATGCTGAGGGTCGTGGGTTCGAATCCCGCAGGTCGAGGATCTTTTCGTAAAGGAAATTTTCTCGATTCCCAGGGCATAGAGTATCTTCGTACCTGCCACACGATATACACATGCAAAAATGGTCAATCGGCAAAGAAAGCTCTCAGTTAATAACTGTGGAAGTGCTCATAAGAACACTAATCTGAGAAGCAGGCTCTGTCCCAGTTGGGACGTAACGCCAGAAAGAAGAAGATTATTAAATTTGTGGTGGAAAAGTGGCCATCTCAAACTGTTAATTCAACCAGTAGACGGTTGAAAACGCATCGAACATTCACAAATACATTAACTGAATTCAATCATACGTTCAAGTTCAACAAAGGTTTCATTCTTTTACAGTATATCAGTTTTAAGAGATGTGCATTGTACCTTTGTCGAAAGAACTAGTGAATCTTTGTGTGCTTTCATTAATATAGCAAAAACCTTGACAAATATGATTCACACAGAAAAATCTGTTTTTGCTACTAAAACAAGGAGAAACAAGAAAACATAGATTCAAAATCGAACAACATTTCTTCAGAAGCACTTATATTGATCGTTTTGAACTTGTTGTATATAACCAGAATAATTCAACCTATTTTATTTATTGAAGTAGTAAGAATAATCGATTGAAATACATTTACGCCATTGAACAGAACAACTCATAAGGTTTGGATAAATAATTCCATAAAACTGTCGTAGATTACTCTTGTTTGGTTCCCGTAAGTCTTAAATAGCTAACACAAAATGTGTTTGACATTTTTTTTGTAATATAAGAAACGTCAAGTGGGCGCTCAATTTTGAATGACCTTTGTTCGATACATTTATATCATATTGATAATGATAATACTGATGTTTGTGGTATCATTCATACAAATATTTAGAGCAGATTATGACGAGTTGTTAAAAGTTTTTTTTTTGCAGGATTGTTCAAAAAATTCTAGTCGTCAAATATTTGAAGGAGTTTCTGCGCGATGAATCTATTTTTAAGCATCTTCAGTTTCTTCTAAAAACATTTGCTATTAGATCCACTTCAAAGTAAAAAAAAGATACACACATTAGAATGTTGGCTGTTAATCAATTTGTTATCTAGGAAAGTAGATCAACCTAACTGATTGTAAAGACAAGCAGTTTGATCTATTTTTGTCAAATTTTCTTAATGAAATTGATGTCAAATTGATTTTTATATATTATAATATGAGTGATCATTTAAATGATTCTAAAGACAAGGCTGATAGTAGGTATCTTTTTAGATTCTTGGTCTCTATTTTAATGCAAGTCTCTATTTTCAATGGAAGGTCTCGCAACCCTGTATTTTATACAAAATAATCTCTGAAGTATCTTTTTCTCCTAATTCTACTTGTATTGATTCCTGATGCAAAATTGCACAGGCTCCCAAAAAACCTTCAGAGACTATAACGGGTATAACAGGCTCTTCAAGAATTTCGGAGAAAAAGCCTCAGGAATCAGGATTTTTATACCCATTCTCTTAGAAATTTTTCAAAGGATGCTTAGAAAACCTGAAAAAAATCCTCCGTCTGTCCAAGTGGATTCCTTCAAGAATTCATCCACAATTTCTCCCAGAAATCAAAAATTCTTCAAGGAGTTCCACGAAAGAAAACACATTTTTTTCTATGAATTTCTCCAAAATTTCAACCAGGTATTACACCTGCAATCTTCTGAAGTTTATTTAATCCAGCAAAAATGCAAAATAGGATTTAAACTTTCACTTTAGATATAATTTGATTGAAATCGCATGATAAAATTTAAATTAAATCGATTTTTTTTTCAATATGCTTGCAGTCTCCATACAAAATTCCTCGTTTCTCTTATATGACAAAAAATAATACTTTTCTTATTCACCAAAAAATAACTTTTGAGCATTGAAAGTATTATGAAATTTGTTGATAAATATTGTTATACACATGAAGTTTGAATTCTGGGCAAATAAATGACCATACAAGCTGGGAAACTTGCATGCAAGTTGGCTGTTTATAGTCAAATTTTGCATTTTCAACAGCCAATATCTCAAAAACTAGATGTGCTATTTTTTGAAAAAGACAATGGATTAAGCAACCCTTAATTAAGTGAATAGCGGTATTTTGATCTTTTTCTTCTTTCTGGCGTTACGTCCCCACTGGGACAGAGCCTGTTTATCAGCTTAGTGTTCTTATGAGCACTTCCACAGATATCAACTGAGAGCTTACTATGCCAATGACCATTTTCGCATGCGTATATCGTGTGGCAGGTACGATGATACTTTATGCCCTGGGAAATCGAGAAAATTTCCAACCCGAAAAGATCCTCGACCAGTGGGATTCGAACCCACGACCCTCACCTTGGTCTTGCTGAATAGCTGCGCGTTTACCGCTACGGCTATCTGGGCCCCCTAGCGGTATTTTGATGTTTGAGACAAAAAAGTGTTCCGCAGTGTTATCGGCGAACTTGGCCAGCAAATAGGTTTTAATAGGAGCACCTGCAAAGCATTGTGAAGTGGTTTTTACTGTGAAGACAGTTTAGATCGGTTCAATGGTTTATTGAACCTGTTATGATTGATTGGACTTCTAATAAAACCTCAATAAATAACATTAGAGATTAGTAAGCTTTATATAAACGAAAAACTGAATTTAACACCATATCATTAATTTCGGTATCCTTTGACAGATATGCGTATTTTGACCTCAACTGTAAGGCCGTCTTCAGTGTCGTGTACTTGATATTAATTTATAGGTATTCCACAAAATAGCTCGAAGATTTAATATCAATAAGCATTGAATTTGTTACTTGAGTAAGAAGAGATTATAGTCAAACTACTCATGTAGATTCTTCTTGAAACCCCCCAACTATTCCACGTGGCACCCAGCGCAGCATCAAGTGTCAAGTTCAGAGATGCAGATTATGCATGCAGTCACCTTGAACCTCACTTATGACCCCCATACCCAGACCCATTGCTGGAGACCCACCCCAATATGCAACTGTCGCCATCAGGCTGCAGTACCGATCTCCGACTGTACCATCATTATCAAGCCCATCAACGACCGGTGCAGTTTGCACAAACGCCTCCCCCATCTAACCCCATTCCCTTACCTACATAGAGACAATACCCTATTGTTGTCCGGTCCGATGGCACAGAGCCCTTTCGAAGTGCTACTACTGTAACCGACCCAGGGCTCCAACTCGACCGCATTATACAGCGAACTGATGTGGGGTCCAAGGGGGTGTGTAACTTATGTAAAATAGTTGCTACTCGACTACGAAGACAACGATGACATGACTAAGCAGCGCGTCACAACGACGACATGAATAGATCATGGGACCCCCACCATCAACGACGACGACGACGAGAGGTATTGGTGCTAGTGGGAATAGGGCAAAAAAACGACACAGGAAACGCACTAATTATTTTGTTAAACTATGCGAAACTTGGAAGCTACCAAGACCAAGCTAAAAAAAACTAGTTTTGCGCCATGTAATGGGATGCTCGTTCGTTCTCTCTTCTTCCACAGGCAAAATAAATACATGTTCAATTTTACTATATGATAATGAGGACCGGTGGAGCTCTCTCTCGCGGTGGGATAATATTGGATGTTTGGAATTTATTGTTGGAGATCATGGGGTCGACTCCGTCCGGGCAAAAAAGAGAACAAGCCGTTGTGAGGTGGGAACAACTGTATTCAGATCTGTTTTATTGAGATTACATTAACATTTAATGTATGATAATACGAGGTGTTTGTTTGGAGATTAGATGTTTTAACAGTTAACCAGTTGTAATCATGCAATGATTATATTGGTGATAGAATGTACTAATTATTCTTGTTTCTACTGCCAACAAAACTGCCAATTATCATACAAATTTCTGTAAGTCATTACAGTCCCAATTGTGTGATATGTTTCTTCTTCTTTCTGGCGTTACTACTGGGATACAGCTCATCCGAAAATATTCCTAGGAATTCACCTGAGAATGATTAGTCCAAGAAATGTTTCAATGATTCTCTTAATACACAAATAAGTTTCAAGAATTTTTTCTACATTTACCCACAGCTTCATAAGCGATATTTTTCGAGGATACCTTAAAGGTATTCTTCAGAGTTTTCTTTTGGAGGATTTCCCAAGACTTCCTTCAAGAACACCTTGAATGAGTTAAACGAGGTTTCCAGCATTGATTTCTCCGGGGATTAAAATAGAAAAAGATTCTTTAGCGAGTTCCTTTGGAGTTACATTCAGGATTTTTCCGCAGTTTCAATGAGATATTACACAAGGAATTATTCATGAATATTCCAGGGATTTTTATACATAGTTCTTTGGGAAATCCTCCGATAATTTTTCTTAGTTTCTCTGGAATTCTTTCATGAATTAATCTTAGATTTACTCCAATAATTCTTTTTGGCATATACAGGAACACTTGTAATGATTTCATTCATTGACGTGGCATCAAATAAATAATTTCTGCATAGTTTCATTCAAATATTCCTCTCACATATGGTTCGATAATTTTTATCAGTCAGTTTCAGTACAGTTTCAGTTCAGTTCCTTTGTTTCATTTCATCAAGGTCTATCGTTTTAGTGCAAATTTTTCTTCTTGTTGAAATTGTGAGATTTATGGTTCAATATTTGTAATAAATATACAATTGTCGCATTGTTCTAAACGTATGCCTCCAATAAAAATCGAAATAACTAACATTTCTTTTTTCTCTTTCTGTTTTCAGGTAAGCCAAAGCTGAATCATCAAATGCAAAACCCTTCTCTCTCATGGATGGGACGCATTCCAACTGTGAGCTCTGCAATATGCCAATCATCTCGTTCTGTGCTGGAATTAGCTTCCTTCTTTTCCGCAAAATCCGTGCGCGATCGCGATGATGCTAATAAACAGCAAAATTTAATGCACTTTTCGGATCGAGTCATTCTGTGTTTCCGCGTCGTCTTCAAGCCGGCCGGTTTGGATCGTCTCGGTAACTAACCCAGGGTCGGAAATGTTGTTTTCGTTGCACACACGCGTGCAACAAATTAAAGTTCAACAACAACGACTAATGGTGGCGGCATCGGCAGAGAACTGTGCACATGCCCTATTCTGGATCGTCGGCAGTCTCGGCTCTCTCGAGGGTGGACCACCCCCGCAGTTTTGCACTGCGAAAATAGTTCACTTAGAAACTACCTGAAATTATAATAAAATCATGGATTTTTTTTTCATCTAGTTTTTTTCGTTAGCAAATTTTTTTCTCTAGGAAGTTCGATAAAATTTTTGTGAGTTTTCTTTCTGAATTGTAGATTTTCTTAAAGTTCTCAGAAGTACTTTTTCCATTCTGTACCCTTGTAATTTTAGATTTATGTATACTCACTAACTTTTTCTCATATGGTTTTGACAAGATTTTCATTGCAAATTCATAGGAATTTTCAGCGAGGGTTACTAACTAGAATTTTGAACGATCACTAACTTTTTTTTCAGTAAACTTTACATCGAAAGTTTTCTGAGTGTAGTCATCGTCGTCGTCACGGTCGTTGGCGGTGGATGGCGGCGGCAGTGTTGGAAATTCCCTCCCGTAGAGAGGGAATTGCATTTGAATTTATTGCACCCGTCGCCGTCTTCCTGCGTTGGATCTGCCAGAGAGCAGAATAAGGATTTGAATTGTTGTTTTGAAGTGTTACACGTTGCAAATGAGTCGGGAGCCGAGCTCTGGTTGTTGTCAGCTATGATTTTATTCGATTTTTTTTGCTGATTGAGGTTGATTTCAATGAATCTTGAGATTGATCAAATGTATATGAGTAGATGTGTAGAAAATATATCTTACAATCCTAACATATATGTGACCAACTTATTCTTGAAAATGTATCATGTTTTAATAGTATCAACGATTTTATTCATAGGTAATCGTTTTTACACAATTTTTGGAAAACTTCGGCCCATTTAACTTTTTTGTGTTTATAGGCCATCTTTACGAATACGAGGCGTGTTTTTAATGTAAACTCATATAAAAAAAGTTATATCCAATGACAAAAAGATACAAATTGGAAGATTCTAATGCGGTGGGAATATAAAGTCTCTTCTCTTAATTAAATAGAGATAGAAAACTATAGAGGACGAATGTCGCTGCTGTTCCCTTTGTTCTCGCTCAGAAACATGTCGGGTGCATAAGTGTCAAACTGCATACTTTTTCGCGTTGACATTTATAGCCCCGCATATCTCCGCCAGCAAAAGATGTTCCTGCAGCGACGCCAGCGACATTCTTCCTCTATAGTTTATTACCTCTATTCTTAATTATGAACATTCCCACAATTTTGCATTAATCTTGATTGCATATGAATTCATTGGATTCAGTTTCGTGTGACTCCTACCAATGAGAATACAATTTAAGTGGTTTATTCAATCATACAAAAAATCAAAAGAATTAACATTATTAAAAAAAAGGATTTCTTCAAGTAGGTAAAAGGAAACGATTGTTGATTTGTTCATTGCATTCTCAAATAAATTGAACCGGTTGAGTGTTAATATGAATTGACTTGTCAAAAAATCGAGATTTATTCAACAAGGTAGGAAGAACAAATTAGTTTATATTTTCTACACTCAGAAATAAAAATAATCACAGAATTACTAAAGTGTATGCATTAAAGACTATTTTCTATCTGCCTCTCTTTCAGTCTGCTGTGAATTTCTACACTAAATGTCATTTCGCCTGGGTTGAAGCTTAGGGATGCTTCAACCCAGACGAATTGACAAATAGGAATAAAATTTCCTGCAGAATGAAAGAGAGGCAGATAGAAAATAGTCATAAAAAACTAAAATTTAGTTATTCTGTGACTACCCGTGTTTCTGAGTGTATCTGCTATCAATGACTCAGTTTCAGAATGCAAATTCCCTGTAATTTACACAATATTAAATCCATCATCAAATCGTCCAAGTTTCCCGACCTTTGTCATTGAGACGTCGTAATTACAACCGCAAACATGACTTATTCCACGGCATAACATATGTCGGCCGACGCTTCGCAGTGCAAATGGAAAAATAAGAAAATGAAGCAATTCATTCCATTCAAACAAACTCAAACAATTCGAACCACGGCAGCATCCAGTCCTACCATGTGTGAATCTTCCAAATAAACTTACATCTCCGGCGCATCCTTCTCTCGAGGCAGCGACTGACTCAAAATGCATCGCATTGTTTCGGAAGAAAGCGGTGGAGATAGGGTTGCCGTATTTGACCTTATTAGAAAAAGTATCATTTTTAAATTCTGTTATAGGGTTAAAAGGGTTTCTGTGCAATGTACGTGCTGTTATTAGACGTGTCAGCATTTGCAGAGCTATTATAATACCTGTTTGCATATATGATGCTGATTTAGGGCTTATTATTATTGCTTATTGTCATTTGGGGTCTGGTAACCCTAGCCAGAGATCAGCGGCGGAATGAGGAATGCAGCAGTCGCGACGTGAAACGCAGCAGATCCCACCATTACGATTATGATGAAGTTCGAACCAACAACGTCAGATCCCGATGCCGGGATGCATTTCTCGCCTCGCCGCGCCCGTGCATCGGGAATCGCCGCGAAACACAAAGACTTGTTCTGTTTATTACGGAGCGAACCTTATTTTTTGCGCCGTCTTTGTAGTCAGACGTTGTGGAGATTTTTTTTCAGCCCCGGCCGTATCTCGTTCAATGCTGTAACCTTGAATTGAGTCAAGCTCATAATTTATGGACCCGTGTGCGGGAAAAGGGAGGAAATGTACACGACCCGAGAGGGAGATTTATCTGAATATCTTAATTCGGATATTTATATTCGGATTCCGATTTGGTCGCAGCGAAATTCAAGTTGAAACAATGTTTCGTTTTTGTCTAGTGTAGAACAATGGAATTCGCAATCGTTTTCTGATCAGTGTATTCTTTTGTGACTGTCAAAAACTGACAGCCATTTTGGGGCAAGGCGCTTTCAACTATATGCCCTGTCACACGTTTCAAGAGCCATTTTCCGCTCAACCTTCAACCAGTTCATTTCCCTTTCACCCCCTAGTGAAAGACCCTAAACTAATTAATAATATTTTTTGCGAGCATGACACCTTGAAATACTTCATTTCTCTCTGAAATGTCAGAAGCCGCATCCTGTCCGCATAAATTAGTGTGACCCCCCGGCGTTGGTTGGTCCAGTCCCCCTTGAGCTACTTCGAATAGGAGGCTCCACAAAACAAAAAAAATCACAATCTAAATTATAACCGATTTCCGGTCCGGGCACGGATTTGGTTTTATGGAACTGAACCGAAAATCAAGAAAACGAACGAAAACACGTTTCGTCGTTTTCCTCAGCGGCGATTCCCTGATGGGCTTTTGTTATGATTGGGTAGGCGAATTACGTGTAGTTCTGACGGCGACGACAGTCGTATGAACACGGGGGTCAAGTTCAACTCGGGCGGCCGGCGGCCCGTCGATTGTCCGAGTCTAAAATTGCCACCTTTTTGGATTCACACACTCGCGCGGTGGCGTTGTTCTGGGCAATGGTTCTGCTGCTCTCATAAATAATTAAATAATCGCTGAAGCGCGCCACGGCGCGGTGACGACGCGCACCATTGTCTATAGGTGGTGGTATGAGCAACAGCACTTTGAACGGTTTGTCATCCGAACGTCACGACGACGGTGATTGTGCGGTTCGTTTCCGGCTGGTCCCTCTGGTTCGGATTAATTACAATTTTTTCAATAGCTACTACACTATGGGTGACAAGTCATTCACCTGAGGATGGTTCACCAGCGAGAGTTCAAGGTGGCTGTGGACTACACGTGGGGATTATAGAATGAAGTCTATGGCTGAAAAACTCAGACATATTGAACATCTGTATTTAAACTAGTTCAAATCTGATACTTTTTACGCTGCTCCTATAAAATTGGAGACAGGCTTTACCGAATTTCTGAAACTATCCAGACAAAATCAACGAAAGTTGCTGTTGTTCATACTATTTACTTCTTATAGACGAATTCATGTTATCTAGCTGGACTTTCGCGAAACCTACTCCATCTTCAAAAATCCAGTGCTTTACTATAAGTTTACTATACTTTCCGATTCCGGATTCCGGATACTATATTTTTTGCTTTATAAGACAGAAATTAACACAGTTATAAAACCATTACAAAGGCTGAAATAATACTCAAAACAGATATTTCTTGATATACTTCAAGCTTGTTTGAAAAAAGGAAATGAAATAATACTTGAATTGGGCTTGAACTTGAGATTGATTGGCCGCCCGTGGTTGCTACGCCAGTATCGCCAGATCAGCTGCACTTACACAAGAGACCAATCAGATGATTGGGACTAACAGACACTCTCAGTGTATAAGTGCTGGTGATCTTCTATTTTTGAGCGATAATGGCGCCAGAATGTGGACCAATGAGGGGAAGGAAAGGAATTGATATTGCATTGAAATTGGTCCACTGTAGACCGAATATATCCCTGCATCTGCGCCAGTTCATGCGGGAAGTTTCAGGTGTAATGTAATTTTATGGCAGAGAGGCATTTGATTAGCAGACTGCCTATGTATCCGACATTATGAAAAACTAGGAAACGGTTCCTTTGCCCGTGTCAAGTTCTAACTATTTCTATGAACGAATAGATTAAATTACGAAGGTCTCTTGAAATCAGGGTGTCCATTAAAAATCAGTTTTCAAATTCCCGAATTTTTACCGGGTGCTAAAAAGATTAAAAAAAAATGGATGACAAAATGATCCTGCAACTTGATATTTTCGTTGTTATTTATAAAAAATGGTCACAGTTGAAGGACTTGATCTAACTTATTTATATGCTAGTTTTGCTTATATTTATAAAATACTATGAGCTCAAAACGGTTTGAGCCTCGACAGAGTTTTGGACACAAATAATGAACTATTTGTTGAAACGTCTAACAGAGCGTCCACTTCTTATAATTTATAGGAATTTCAAAAAGATTCTTCTTTGTGTTTCTGAATTTAGACTATATTTCCACAAAAAAAGCAAATTTCTAAGAATGCCTTCGAAATTATGCGTTAGAGATGGCCCATGACTGGTTCATGGAGAAATTCTTGATTCTTGGTGTAATTTATATTGGCTCCAAGAGGAGATCTTCCTAACAGGGAAGACATTTCCAAAGAACCTTTTATTGTTCTCTTATGAAGGTAGGTAGATGTTTGACATAAATCCAAAACTGCATATTCCACGCAACCTATCAAAGATTTTGCTAAGATTATCGTCGAGAACCTAACAAAAATCTGGCCGAGAATAGCGAAAGGACCTCGCTTTTTATTAACTCAACGAAGATCTTGTAGGGCAAACGATCCCTTAGTGGAGGTAGCTCCAATAGTGGAGGTAGTGTGTTTTGACATGTTTCGCACTAATTTATGGCTATGTGATATTTTTCTATGATGTACGATGCAAAAATGATACAAGTTATCGAAAAATATTCATGAAATTTAACCGTAAAACTATTTAAACCAATTATTTTGCTTAATTTTTTTGCTCCTTTGCACCTATAGTGGTGCATCAGTACCCATAGTGGAGGGTCCCATAAGAAATCAATGGATTGCGCCACTAAAGGAACCATTCTTACAACATACCTCCACTAAAGGAACAGTGTTCCTATTATTGGTGCAAGGCTTTTTGCAGGGAAATTTCAAATGAATCGTGATTTTTATACATTTGAATGATAGAAGGATTTAAGATCTATCGAATGATACGTTAAAATCATATATTTCATGATTTTAACACCATGTTTTAACAGTTTTGCCTTAGGTGCACCACTAATGGTACATTTGCCCTAATGAATTCTTAAATAATCTTACGAGAAATTTTCTGGAAATGATTGAAATAATTCGCTGTAAGTCTGAAAAAGTGCATATCGAATCTCGTCAGAGACCTCATAAGAAGTTTTCTCATAGATCAAGGACTAGTCAAACTAATCCAGACGGGGTTTCAACATGAATCAGTACTATCAATAACCTCAGAGATCCGCGAAGGCAATTCTTAATTAATAAAATGAAAAAAGTATCAATGTAATTCTCAAATTTAGTGCACAACCCATTCAATTTTCAGCTTAATCGGTGCAATAAATCACGAGATTTGCTTCTGCAAAGTTTTGATGACAATTGTTAGAGTGATACAAAAGATAGGTTCTCGCGTTAAGGAGTTCAAACGAAATATCTAGATTGTTTGAAAGATTTTGTCATTCCTATCTGAATATTATTCCAGTCGATATTTTTCGAAGATGTTTTATTTCTCTACGGGAGGCGAATATGTATTCGTTAGGATCTCGGTAGATCAAGTCTCACATTTCGCTTGTAATGTTCTAGTCAAATTCCAAAGCTATAGGCCTTTTCACAAGCCGTTTACAATCAGCTGATCCAAGAAGCACTTTGACTGTGCTTCAATGTTCTTCTAGAATTGACAGACCCGTATTGCTCCTCCACCGATGTAAACAAATGCAGATCCGTGTCTGTCACATTAAAATGCCTATTAGAAGTCGTGTAAATTAGTAACGCAGTTGTTTTTGTTTACGTTTTTTCTCTTCGCTAATACATAGTCATTACTTCTTCTTCCACATCTTGGTATATAATCTCATTGGTAGTCGACGCAGACCAGGCTTGATAGAAACTCTTGTGCGATGCAAAGAGGAGGCAATTATGCCGTTTTTCTAAAAACAAAAATATGAACTCAAAATTTTCAACACAGATCCTCAAGCGATTTGAGTGAGAGTGCTAAACAATGCGAGGATTTTTTCAGTTACACTCTCTCTCTCTTGTTGCATTGCTCACCTTTACTTACACTTCAAAAGAACTCTTGAGTCTGCCGCCCGACCAAAACAGTCTTCGGGGAGTTGTAAGAGCATCGTTTTTTGATGAAATTTTGGGAATTTTACTCTGTTGTGTTTTGTGCTGCATCTTCTTCGCTCATTTTTCGTTGCCTCTCTGCTTAGGATTTCTTCGCTCCCTCGCAAAGAGGCAAAAGCAGCACGCTGCTCTAGAGTATTTCACCGAACTCTAATGATGTTGAGGAGTATTAGCAAGCCTGACGCAGACAACTCACATAACCAAGGTATCTAAAAGGAACGTGGATCAATCTGTCAGAATAGTTCATCCGCCATGTTGAAATACCCGGTGACAGCTGGCGAGTTTGTTTTTTTTAGAAGATGCTCGAAAAAGCTATGGCTCACATACTTTGCCTGAATGTTTAGATTATTTGTTGAGTTACTCATCATTGGATTAAGTTCTTCGAGCAAGCATGTATTCAAAATTTCTAGTTCAAAGTCGCTGAAATTTCGTCCGTATTATTTTTGAATCTCTGGATGGATTTCTGCATCAATTTATGAGAAAAAAAATCTGAATGCTTTTGAGTATTCCTGGTGATAATCTGGACGAAATCTATTTAGATATGTTTGAGTTATCCTTGAATTACAGAGATTTAAAAGAAATCCAAAATTTTTAAACAAAATATTAAGGATTCTCGTCGGATTTCTATGTTTCCACCGGAATACCTATTAGCCAAAATCTCAAAAAAAATTCGAATTTTCCAAACGTGTACCCGTCTAGACAAGGAAGGATGTCATATTTCTCTAATAATATTGTGGTTATTTCGAGAGATCCTAAAAGCTTTTTGTGTTTTTCTTGAATCTTGTAGGTGTTTCCTAAATAGATCTGTTTCTTGTCGAAGTTTTATGCTTCTTCCTCATTAGACTGGTAGGAAATCATACAAACTATAAGTATTCTGTCAAAATCCACTTTAAGTTTCTTATGTATCCCAGGAGCATCTATTGAACCTTATAGCACAGACAAACAGACGTAACACTTGGAACAAATTTCTTCCAAACCCATCGCTCAGTTTACATCATCATCACCTGGTGAGCATGCTGCACGATACACTATTTAGTGCAACAAGACCTGCAGATGGCGATAGTGAGAAACGTCAAACTCGAAGTAAAACGATTTGAAACTTAACGAATTTGAAATGATCGTTAAATGTAGTGGTTAATAGAAATTTCATCAGTGTTACGTCTGTTATATGAGGTTCTAGTAGAAGCTCACCATTTTCTGCATAAATCCATACATATATATCTTAATTTTGGGATTTATACTGTTATCCAGTAGGTCTCATCGGAATCGAAGCGTTTTGTTGAATTTTATAGGGTTTTCAATGATGTTGAAGCTTATTCTAGATTTCCGCGAAGTATCTGTCTCGTCGACAAAACTCAAAATTCTTGCAGAATATTGACTGTTTCACCAAAGTCAAACCATTTTTAAGGGACTTCCAGCTTTCTATCTGATACTTCATGCATCCGATCTACTTCAAAAGTAAAGCCTTGATTGTTCAGCCGCAATCCTGTGACTAGGGCTTCATAAATATTTATGTCGAAGGCTCTGAATATTTGGCAAGTCCTCGGGTAGCTGATAAAATCTCAATCTTACTGTCGAATTTGAATAGCTTCTGTCAGAGTCGATAAAGTTCTGCAGTTATCTCTACTGTATTGCTTAAATTGAACCTATTTTTGTCAGAATTTCAGTGTTTTCGCCATAAACCTGTACTTCAAGAGTTGAATTCTGTTAATTCTTGAAGGTTATGCTAACTAAGACATTTCTTGCATTTTCAGGATTCAGACTTGAAAGAAGCTCTACTGTTCCTTGTTAAAATTCATGCCCTTTCAATTAAATATAAGGATTTTCTTCCATTTTTGTTGGAATTTATTCTGAAATAACTAAATTTCTGATGTAGTCTTCCGTTGTCACTGCTCTCATCAACGGACACTCTAATGATATTGTAGTTTCCGCTGAAATCATAGAATTTTCATTGCAATCTCAAAGATTCAGCCGAAATCCACTGGTTTCTTTTTGAATTAGGCATTTCACGGCGAAATTCTCTCTCTTTTGCTCTTCAAAAAACCTTGAAAACAATGGTGCCAGTACCTCTCAACTTTGACAGGTACTGGCACCGTTGTTTTCAGATTTCCAGAAGGAGCGAAAGAGTGCGATTTTCTGATGACGCACCGTGCAATGGGCAATAGAAATAGTTCACACTAAATAGGGTAAATGATGGCTTCGGCACCCTGAGGGTATTTTCGGCAGCACTTACTTATCGTCCTTGTTAAAATTTATCTACGGAACAAGAGTTAACTTCAATGTACTCAACATATTCCTTGAACTATAATCTTTCATGTGAATCTCATCGTTCACAAAAATATTATGTAACATGGGTTTAATCAATAAATGAAATAAATGCTTACGAAATTATCGTCATTCGTGAGCTGCCGAACAAAACAACACATGAACAGCTTAAAAAACTCACCACTTTGAAAGGTCCAATTGTCCGCTTAAAATGCCAATTTGTCACAAAAGCTACACACCGATCACTTATGCACTATTAAACTTTTGACTTTTCTATAAAGCACTCAAATATACTTAATGTTTCTGCTTCAAATCACAAATTAAAATTAATGCACTTTGCTTTCCTCGGCAATCACTTTTTATTACGGGAATAGGTTGCCAGAAAACCATATTCAATTGCGGTGTATTTTTTATTCACAATTTAAATTCATTGAAAAAATCGAACACAACTAATTAATTCATTGGAATTAGGCAACAAAGCATGCATTGGTAATAATTGAGCCTTTCAATACTTTCCTTATCTGAATATTATAGCGCATAAACTGCAATATACTGAGAAACATATAAAATATACGTCCATTTCCATTCAGATCCTTTCAGCTTCTGTTGATATTCTATTATCATATGATTCGAAGATCAAGTTGTAGTGAGAGAGCTGTAGCAAGCAACATACAGATCTTTCACTATACAATACTAACAAATATTCCTTCTACTTCCTCAACATGATTATTGCGACATTCTATACTAAATTGAGTTGAAAATGACGTTCGTACATTGCCTTTTAGTGATTTTTGCTTTTGCGATTCTGATTTCTATTCAGTTCATCCTCTTTGACCACGATCTGCACAAAATGGTGGGAACTTTTGTGATGTCTCATTTCGCAAAAATTTCGCACAGAACTCGTAAACTGCTTTAAGTTAAAAGTCCTCATGCCTTCATAAAAACTTCTAAGGGGCTGTCCATTAATTATGTAAGGGTTTATGGGGGGAGGGGGGGTTTGAGATTTCTTACGCGCCATACAATTTATTTTTAATTTTCATACAAAAAATCTTACCATGGGGGAGGGGGGGTTGAAAAACCCCGAAAATTGTCTTACGTAATTAATGGATCGCCCCTAATTTGCAAAGACTACCTACTTGGCTACCGTAACTCTTGTCGCTGTTCGTTCTTCCGCGCTATTGCGCAGCCATTCTCATCGGTGAAAATTACCACACAATTCGTCCACTGGGAAAAGCAAAGTTGATGGCGCCCAACCTCCACTTATCAAGCACCACAAAGAGTGGTGTAGATTTTCGCACAATCATCTCTCGCTGCTGGAGGTGGTTCCACACTGTTCGGACTGTCCAGCTGTATGCGGATGAGTGGCGCTCTAGATGAGTATAGGAAAATCTCTTCAACAGCTGTGCCCATCGGAACCGTAGCTAAATTTTTGCTAGGACCAGCATGATAGACCTACGGTGGCGTCAAGCTGCGTCGAGTTGGAACAGAATGTTGTGGAATATAGAATCCATTTGTGGTGTCGAATAGAAGTCATGTAAATACAGTGTCGGCCAAATTGATTTGAATTCATTTCATTTGATTTGAATTGAATTTCACAAAAATCTGGAAGATGCACATATTTTTAAAATGAATTTGTAGTGTTCTCAATGTACGATAGACTTCTTCCAAATAATATTAATAAAATCTTCTCGATTTGAATCGATGATACAGCATCCCTTGTTCTGATCGATTTCCTGAACAGTCAGCTGCTTGTGCTGAATGCCCTGTGGTAATTTTGCAAAAGTTATTCCGGTATTCCAATGGTCTCATCTGTCAGAATTAGTAAACATTATTATTCTAAATATTTTCGAATTTTTCGTTCAGATCTAAAGTTCTTAGTTGGATGTATTTTTGCATTATATTGGCTGTATTCATTGCTGGCCAGTGCCCACAACTCTCTGCACGTTCTTCTTTCCTCAACCCATTAGTGTTGTTGTTATTGTAGCTCTTTGCTCGGTGTACCCGAGCTGGGAATTACTCACATAATATATAGCGAGCACGGCGAGTACACCGGAGCAGGCCGGCCGGCCGGTATTTAATGGCATGTTCTTTCCTATGATTCTTCCGTCTCGCTCTCGTTACCGACCGGCTTCTCCCCCTCATTCTCCTCGTACAAATTATGTAGCATAGTGGAAGAAGAACGTGGCTTGTGGTGATGACGAACGACCGGACGATCCGAGGAATGGTTTGATGGTTGGTTGATTGCCGGCTGCTGACTTCCTTGTTTGGGGTTCTTCTCCCGCTCTCGAAAGAGTGAGTGGCGGGGCGCGAAGTGGTGGGTATTATGATGGGGAGGTGACCTTCAAAGTGTTGATCACCCGCCACGAGAAGATGATGGACCACCACTATCGAACTGTGTGGTTGCAGCACCACCTTTCGATTTTTTTTATTCTGATCCGGATTCAAAGCGAAAGAGTTGTTACAATGTAACCTGGGTCGGCATCGACATCTGGTGATTCATGGGCAATATGGAGCACGTTCATGATCTTGAGACATACAAATATCCGATCGAACAGAACGTGATCTAGGTGTAAGAAGTAAATAGCATTGCTTTGCATTAGGACACGACTAAGTTAGTAAACTATATCAATCACGAACGTCTCATCGAAATGGAGTTCATTGATATATAATCGTGTTTTCTTTCAAAAACGTCGTCAACATTTAACTAGTAGGGCCATTTCTTTAGTCAAAAACAAAACAACAGTTCATTGCAAATCAATGTAGAAATTTATTCCAGTGTATAAGGTAAACGTCAAACATCTCAAGCTATCTCAAGTAGTCATAAGGCAATCTGACGTTTAATCGCCTTTCTCTTTCCAGCATATGCACGCTTATGGATTGTTTTCATACGGAAACCGTTTCCGTATGAAAACAACAAACAAAAAATCCCATTTGATCTTGTTCCTGGAAAGAGAAGGGTGCGATAGCCTTATGGTAAACGGAGAAATCAGACTACCCAAAGTTCTTTTTACTCGAATATGAGTAAACTGCATTTAGTTTTATCAGTTGTTTGGTTGTTTTGCCTCTCTCTCTCAACAGCAATGTTGTCAAAAACAGAGAGAGACGCACCGACCCAGCGTTGAAAGTCCGTGGAATAGGCCAAATTTGAATTCTTTAGAGTTTACCTCAAATTAAGTTGTTTTAAACCCACTACAGTACTTCGAAAGCTAACGCTGGGTAGATATTTTTTTGGCATTGAGTTGTTTTTTTTTTTCGCTTCTGCCAAACGAAAACTACCTACTGAGAACTATATGCCAGTTAAGCCAAATTTGGGTTATCCCACGGAAGAGCCGAATTGAGTCAAAAGAAGTCAACGTTGGGTGGATTGTGGCTTCGTGTACGTACAATATTTTTCATCATTTTTTAGCGTCCCTACAGTGGTTGTTTTAATTAAAAGTTCTCTTCTAGGGATGTCCTAAACACAACGTCTATTCTTGGTGTTTTGGACATCCCTTTAAATTAACTTTTCGCAAACAACCAGGGTTGCAAAGTCAATTTTTCAAAAATCTGGAAGATTTTAAAAATTTGTTAGAAAAATTATTTACAAAACCTTACAAATTCATTTCAAATTTTATCTGGATCTTCCAGATTTTTGTAAAATGGGGCCTCACAATTCTGGAATATTCCAGACAAATCTGGAAGGTTGGCAACGCTGCAAACGACAAACCTATTTAGGGATGCTCAAAAATGATGAGTGCGTGGAAATGATAAATAAATCTCGCGTAATTTTTCAATATCTAACATTTAGAGGCTCTCTTTGTTTTCTTTCTCTTTACTCAATATCTGAGCCGAATTAACCTCCTAGGTCCTGTAGTAATGTTCAGCGTGAAATTAATAAAATCGTGAAGTTTCTTTATTTTCTAAAATAAGTCGATTAAGCTTCTCTACAACAAAATTCCAAAATCACGAAGACAAGACAACAAACTATCTTCCAAACCAGTGCTTCAAATGCAATGAATTGAGTCGCGGTCATCGGAAATCAGTGCATGCAGTAGGAACCGGAACGAACCGGAGAGCTCGTAAAATTAATTCCAAAACCATTCAAAAGAGTAACGCTGAACTCTAAATCGTATTCCGTCGTCGCAGAAACCGTAGCGAGGATTATAATTCTTAACGCAGCCGTCGAAACCACCAAGTGAGATGCTTTTTGGTGCATTCTCGACGGCTCACGGAAGAAAATACGACCATGAAGAAGAAACAAGACTGCTTTGACAGATTTATGTCACTGTGGTGGATTTGGTTATCGTTCTTAGCGAGTGTTTTATGGATCAGTATTGGCATCTTTCGAATCAAGAAGATTTCTCCAGAAGAGTTTTGAAAATGATCGCTCTCGATCGAACTTGACTGTCAAACACTGAAAAACCTTTCAGCGTTTCGTTTGCGTATAACTTTCCTTCTTCAAGGCCTATAAATGTTGCTTCTGTTTTAATATTCGTAACTAGTTTACATTTATCACTTCATTGATGCAAATCTGCTCCAATCAAGAGACCACATATCGCAATAATAGTCGCCACTAAATCGTGCATTCATTCCGGGCTTTCGTTTTTGTTTTTGTGTCTCATCTTATATTGCGATTCATTTTTTTTTGCCTCGTTCCTAACAGAAAGGAAGTGCACCGGCGCTCGACAGCAAAAAAACGACCAAAAGCTGTTTTGTTTGTGATTTGAAAAAGTCGATGCACTCATCGTCGTGCAAAACTGCTCCTACCGAGCCGCACGCGCTCATTTGACTTCGAGTTGAAATGCTGTTGGCCGGTGATGGTCGCACATTTCCTTCTGCATATATGCATTTTCCGTCGCGCGATTAGAAGGCGGTGGCGATGAGTCAGATAAGTCTATAAAATGTGGATAATTTACTACTTTCAGACTGTTCAGCCGTAACGATAATGAACTCGACGATGACACAAACAAAAACAATAATACAACCTCGGTGAATGACATAAGAGAGTCGATGCGTCACATTCCACCATTATCGTTCGAAATTCTTCCGAAAATAAAATCTCAATCTTCTTTTCGGTCATCCACCATCGCACTCTTCCCCAAACGACAAGACAGCTCATTTTTATAGGTTATGGTGTTACGCAGTAGACGCTCTAGAATGGCTCTAGAACCGCCGCCGATCGTTAGACTGACATCAAATTTTGACACCACTACCATCAAGCTTTGCGATCATCATCACAGTACGATGATGATGACCGAAAATTTAGTTCAGGGTCAATGGAATAAAAACAAGACAGCAGCGCCAGCAGCGGCATCGCTATCGAGAGAAGTAATTTGAGAAAGATCGCACCAAAAACAAGTGTCACGCGCATATTCCTGAACCGGATTGGGCATTTGACATATGTGTGTGGGAGCCAAACATGGCTGTGTAAATGAGAGATGTTTGGGGATGTCGTTGAGTTATCAGTTGCTCAGATCGTATGATCGTTGATTGATTGATTGATTGATCTTCTGTTTTAAACATGTTCGATACTATAAAATCGATTATTCTGCGATCAATAAAACATTAATCGAACAATTTAAAAATGTGACATCCCTAATAGATCCCTATGTTTGCGCTCTATTTCACCTTCGATCAGAATAACAAATATTAAAATTCGATTTTTTCAGATCGATAATCGATTAATTCGACATTCGATTGCTTATCAGACATCCCTATCCTGAACAGATTTTTTTGTCGCAATTTCGGTAATAAGCCATTTTACGAAGCAGGTCAAATGACAGGAGACCTGGGATTTTTCAATCATCACCGTAAGTTTTCGCGATGATGATGGTTGATGACTGTACGCATTTCTAGCGTAGCTTTTCATCCAGGCGAAAACATAAATGGAGACAAATTATTAAAATATTTCTTATCACAAAAGTGCCTTTTTATGTGCAATATAGGTAACAAAGAGGTAGCTGATACAATAACTATGTGTAATGTTGCAGTAACGAACATTTTTGGATCTCTTTTCTGTCATTTTCTCCATGTCCCCGTTTGGTAAGATGAGGCATTGTTAAAATTCACGCTGTAATTTAATCCCAGGTCTCCTGTCAATTGACGCCGTCGCGGCGATCAGCTGTTCCGAAACGTCTCGTAAAATGGCTTATTCCGCATTTGCGCGATTGTTTTTACTGGTGCTGCCTCAACGCAAAGTTCAATGCAGCATCGTTCAGTGCAAACAAGATTGCGCAAGGCGTTATCGTCACTTCCGAAATGTTGAAATATGATGTTCGTTTGTGTATTTTAGAAAGGAATTATTGTTTGTTGGATTTTGCCAAAATTAATCACTACCTAATCTGGTTGAATTTGGTTCAAGTAGGATTTGAACAGAATTATTTTGGATTCAATCTTTTCATGTTTGGATTAGCTTTGGATTGGATTTGGATTGGATTTGGATTGGATTTGGATTTGGATTGGATTTGGATTGGATTTGGATTGGATTTGGATTGGATTTGGATTGGATTTGGATTGGATTTGGATTGGATTTGGATTGGATTTGGATTGGATTTGGATTGGATTTGGATTGGATTTGGATTGGATTTGGATTGGATTTGGATTGGATTTGGATTGGATTTGGATTGGATTTGGATTGGATTTGGATTGGATTGGATTTGGATTGGATTTGGATTGGATTTGGATTGGATTTGGATTGGATTTGGATTGGATTTGGATTGGATTTGGATTGGATTTGGATTGGATTTGGATTGGATTTGGATTGGATTTGGATTGGATTTGGATTGGATTTGGATTGGATTTGGATTGGATTTGGATTGGATTGGATTGGATTTGGATTGGATTTGGATTGGATTTGGATTGGATTTGGATTTGGATTGGATTTGGATTGGATTTGGATTGGATTTGGATTGGATTTGGATTGGATTTGGATTGGATTTGGATTTGGATTGGATTTGGATTGGATTTGGATTGGATTTGGATTGGATTTGGATTGGATTGGATTTGGATTGGATTTGGATTGGATTTGGATTGGATTTGGATTGGATTTGGATTGGATTTGGATTGGATTTGGATTGGATTTGGATTGGATTTGGATTGGATTGGATTTGGATTGGATTTGGATTGGATTTGGATTGGATTTGGATTGGATTTGGATTGGATTTGGATTGGATTTGGATTGGATTTGGATTGGATTTGGATTGGATTTGGATTGGATTTGGATTGGATTTGGATTGGATTTGGATTGGATTTGGATTGGATTTGGATTGGATTTGGATTGGATTTGGATTGGATTTGGATTGGATTTGGATTGGATTTGGATTGGATTTGGATTGGATTTGGATTGGATTTGGATTGGATTTGGATTGGATTTGGATTGGATTTGGATTGGATTTGGATTGGATTTGGATTGGATTTGGATTGGATTTGGATTGGATTTGGATTGGATTTGGATTGGATTTGGATTGGATTTGGATTGGATTTGGATTGGATTTGGATTGGATTTGGATTGGATTTGGATTGGATTGGATTGGATTTGGATTGGATTTGGATTGGATTTGGATTGGATTTGGATTGGATTTGGATTGGATTTGGATTGGATTTGGATTGGATTTGGATTGGATTTGGATTGGATTTGGATTGGATTTGGATTGGATTTGGATTGGATTTGGATTGGATTTGGATTGGATTTGGATTGGATTTGGATTGGATTTGGATTGGATTTGGATTGGATTTGGATTGGATTTGGATTGGATTTGGATTGGATTTGGATTGGATTTGGATTGGATTTGGATTGGATTTGGATTGGATTTGGATTGGATTTGGATTGGATTTGGATTGGATTTGGATTGGATTTGGATTGGATTTGGATTGGATTTGGATTGGATTTGGATTGGATTTGGATTGGATTTGGATTGGATTTGGATTGGATTTGGATTGGATTTGGATTGGATTTGGATTGGATTTGGATTGGATTTGGATTGGATTTGGATTGGATTTGGATTGGATTTGGATTGGATTTGGATTGGATTTGGATTGGATTTGGATTGGATTTGGATTGGATTTGGATTGGATTTGGATTGGATTTGGATTGGATTTGGATTGGATTTGGATTGGATTTGGATTGGATTTGGATTGGATTTGGATTGGATTTGGATTGGATTTGGATTGGATTTGGATTGGATTTGGATTGGATTTGGATTGGATTTGGATTGGATTTGGATTGGATTTGGATTGGATTTGGATTGGATTTGGATTGGATTTGGATTGGATTTGGATTGGATTTGGATTGGATTTGGATTGGATTTGGATTGGATTTGGATTGGATTTGGATTGGATTTGGATTGGATTTGGATTGGATTTGGATTGGATTTGGATTGGATTTGGATTGGATTTGGATTGGATTTGGATTGGATTTGGATTGGATTTGGATTGGATTTGGATTGGATTTGGATTGGATTGGATTGGATTTGGATTGGATTTGGATTGGATTTGGATTGGATTTGGATTGGATTTGGATTGGATTTGGATTGGATTTGGATTGGATTTGGATTGGATTTGGATTGGATTTGGATTGGATTTGGATTGGATTTGGATTGGATTTGGATTGGATTTGGATTGGATTTGGATTGGATTTGGATTGGATTTGGATTGGATTTGGATTGGATTTGGATTGGATTTGGATTGGATTTGGATTGGATTTGGATTGGATTTGGATTGGATTTGGATTGGATTTGGATTGGATTTGGATTGGATTTGGATTGGATTTGGATTGGATTTGGATTGGATTTGGATTGGATTTGGATTGGATTTGGATTGGATTTGGATTGGATTTGGATTGGATTTGGATTGGATTTGGATTGGATTTGGATTGGATTTGGATTGGATTTGGATTGGATTTGGATTGGATTTGGATTGGATTTGGATTGGATTTGGATTGGATTTGGATTGGATTTGGATTGGATTTGGATTGGATTTTGGATTGGATTGGATTGGATTTGGATTGGATTGGATTGGATTTGGATTGGATTTGGATTGGATTTGGATTGGATTTGGATTGGATTTGGATTGGATTTGGATTGGATTGGATGATTGGATTTGGATTGGATTTGGATTGGATTTGGATTGGATTTGGATTGGATTTGGATTGATTGGATTGGATTTGGATTGGATTGGATTGGATTTGGATTGGATTTGGATTGGATTTGGATTGGATTTGGATTGGATTTGGATTGGATTTGGAATTGGATTTGGATTGGATTGGATTTGGATTGGATTTGGATTGGATTTGGATTGGATTTGGATTGGATTTGGATTGGATTTGGATTGGATTTGGATTGGATTTGGATTGGATTTGGATTGGATTTGGATTGGATTTGGATTGGAATTTGGATTGGATTTGGTTTGGATTGGATTTGGATTGGATTTGGATTGGATTTGGATTGGATTTGGATTGGATTTGGATTGGATTTGGATTGGATTTGGATTGGATTTGGATTGGATTTGGATTGGATTTGGATTGGATTTGGATTGGATTGGATTGGATTTGGATTGGATTTGGATTGGATTTGGATTGGATTTGGATTGGATTTGGATTGGATTTGGATTGGATTTGGATTGGATTTGGATTGGATTTGGATTGGATTTGGATTGGATTTGGATTGGATTTGGATTGGATTTGGATTGGATTTGGATTGGATTTGGATTGGATTTGGATTGGATTTGGATTGGATTTGGATTGGATTTGGATTGGATTTGGATTGGATTTGGATTGGATTTGGATTGGATTTGGATTGGATTTGGATTGGATTTGGATTGGATTTGGATTGGATTTGGATTGGATTTGGATTGGATTTGGATTGGATTTGGATTGGATTTGGATTGGATTTGGATTGGATTTGGATTGGATTTGGATGGATTTGGATTGGATTTGGATTGGATTTGGATTGGATTTGGATTGGATTTGGATTGGATTTGGATTGGATTTGGATTGGATTTGGATTGGATTTGGATTGGATTTGGATTGGATTTGGATGGATTTGGATTGGATTTGGATTGGATTTGGATTGGATTTGGATTGGATTTGGATTGGATTTGGATTGGATTTGGATTGGATTTGGATTGGATTTGGATTGGATTTGGATTGGATTTGGATTGGATTTGGATTGGATTTGGATTGGATTTGGATTGGATTTGGATTGGATTTGGATTGGATTTGGATTGGATTGGATTTGGATTTGGGATTTGGATTGGATTTGGATTGGATTTGGATTGGATTTGGATTGGATTTGGATTGGATTTCGATTCGATTTCGATTCGATTTCGATTCGATTTCGATTCGATTTCGATTCGATTTCGATTCGATTTCGATTCGATTTCGATTCGATTTCGATTCGATTTCGATTCGATTTCGATTCGATTTCGATTCGATTTCGATTCGATTTCGATTCGATTCGATTTCGATTCGATTTCGATTCGATTTCGATTCGATTTCGATTCGATTTCGATTCGATTTCGATTCGATTTCGATTCGATTTCGATTCGATTTCGATTTCGATTCGATTTCGATTCGATTTCGATTCGATTTCGATTCGATTTCGATTCGATTTCGATTCGATTTCGATTCGATTTCGATTCGATTTCGATTCGATTTCGATTCGATTTCGATTCGATTTCGATTCGATTTCGATTCGATTTCGATTCGATTTCGATTCGATTTCGATTCGATTTCGATTCGATTTCGATTCGATTTCGATTCGATTTCGATTCGATTTCGATTCGATTTCGATTCGATTTCGATTCGATTTCGATTCGATTCGATTCGATTCGATTTCGATTCGATTTCGATTCGATTTCGATTCGATTTCGATTCGATTTCGATTCGATTTCGATTCGATTTCGATTCGATTTCGATTCGATTTCGATTCGATTTCGATTCGATTTCGATTCGATTTCGATTCGATTTCGATTCGATTTCGATTCGATTTCGATTCGATTTCGATTCGATTTCGATTCGATTTCGATTCGATTTCGATTCGATTTCGATTCGATTTCGATTCGATTTCGATTCGATTTCGATTCGATTTCGATTCGATTTCGATTCGATTTCGATTCGATTTCGATTCGATTTCGATTCGATTTCGATTCGATTTCGATTCGATTTCGATTCGATTTCGATTCGATTTCGATTCGATTTCGATTCGATTTCGATTCGATTTCGATTCGATTTCGATTCGATTTCGATTCGATTTCGATTCGATTTCGATTCGATTTCGATTCGATTTCGATTCGATTTCGATTCGATTTCGATTCGATTTCGATTCGATTCGATTCGATTCGATTTCGATTCGATTTCGATTCGATTCGATTTCGATTCGATTTCGATTCGATTTCGATTCGATTTCGATTCGATTTCGATTCGATTTCGATTCGATTTCGATTCGATTTCGATTCGATTTCGATTCGATTTCGATTCGATTTCGATTCGATTTCGATTCGATTTCGATTCGATTTCGATTCGATTTCGATTCGATTTCGATTCGATTTCGATTCGATTTCGATTCGATTTCGATTCGATTTCGATTCGATTTCGATTCGATTTCGATTCGATTTCGATTCGATTTCGATTCGATTTCGATTCGATTTCGATTCGATTTCGATTCGATTTCGATTCGATTTCGATTCGATTTCGATTCGATTTCGATTCGATTTCGATTCGATTTCGATTCGATTTCGATTCGATTTCGATTCGATTTCGATTCGATTTCGATTCGATTTCGATTCGATTTCGATTCGATTTCGATTCGATTTCGATTCGATTTCGATTCGATTCGATTCGATTTCGATTCGATTTCGATTCGATTTCGATTCGATTTCGATTCGATTCGATTTCGATTCGATTTCGATTCGATTTCGATTCGATTTCGATTCGATTTCGATTCGATTTCGATTCAATTTCGATTCGATTTCGATTCGATTTCGATTCGATTCGATTCGATTTCGATTCGATTTCGATTTCGATTCGATTTCGATTCGATTTCGATTCGATTTCGATTCGATTTCGATTCGATTTTCGATTCGATTTCGATTCGATTTCGATTCGATTTCGATTCGATTTCGATTCGATTCGATTCGATTTCGATTCGATTTTCGATTCGATTTCGATTCGATTTCGATTCGATTTCGATTCGATTTCGATTCGATTTCGATTCGATTTCGATTCGATTTCGATTCGATTTCGATCGATTTCGATTCGATTTCGATTCGATTTCGATTCGATTTCATTTCGATTCGATTTCGGTTTTGATTTCAATTTAATTTCCATCAGAGTTCGATTCGATTTGTTTTTCAGTTCAGTTTGAGTTCAGTTTCAGTTTCAGTTCAGTTTCAGTTCAGTTTCAGTTCAGTTTCAGTTCAGTTTCTGTTCAGTTTCAGTTCAGTTTCAGTTCAGTTTCAGTTCAGTTTCAGTTCAGTTTCAGTTCAGTTTCAGTTCAGTTTCAGCTCAGTTATTCTGTTCGTCATCAGAACAATCAACAATGTTGTTCCAATTTCCAGAGCCTGTAACTGAGCCACTTCATAAATAATCATGTTTGTATCTGCATCCATCCAATCGCTCGAAGCATAATCATAAATCAAACATTTAAACAGTCGAGACACACTTCCCACACAAGCACTAACGCATTCCTCCTACGATGAGCCCCATTGGCTCCCTTTCAAGCGGATGTCTTCTCGCGTGAGCATCACACTCACTATCCTCCCGACCAACGACGAAATGTGTAACACGCTTCCAACTTTCGCCACATTGTTTCAATTGAAGTGAACGGTAGCTATGGGTGCTACAATTTTGCATCGCCAAGAGCCACCGGAATGCACTTGTTTGTGGATGATGATGATGTTGTGACGTTCATGGTGGTAGAAATCATTCACACATGCTTGAACAATGAGCGAGCAGTGCACAGAAAAAAACCCTGAGGTGCACTTGAAATAACACTGCTGCAGTTTATTGCAGCGATGGTGGTAGCAGTGCAGAACCAGTTTTTCTTTCTATAGGTGGCGCTCTCGGCTTTCCTTTATGCACTTTCTTTCCTATACAAGAAATGAGAGAAATGGCTCCGAAGGCAAAAAACGACGACGACGATGAAGGAGCACAAACACTCGTTCTCTTCTGTCTCAGATGCGTTTAGTCGAATGGTGAACCTGAATGGATTACATTTTTTCTCACAAAAATGTTCAACATGAAAATTTTTAAATTTAAGCAAATTCTGGTTTTTTGTTTTATATAAAAATTTTAAATATTTGCGCGAAAAATGATCAAAGCAAGCGCTTGAGACATGCTACGACCTATGAGCAAATGCTCTTTCGCTCCATAAATCCGAGCGAATGGCTCCATTTCTCTTTGGGTGACACATGCACCCTTTTGACCGAAAAATCCCGAAGTCTCCGGCGAAGCGGTAAACCAGAGACACCAACACGGATCGATCACAGATGGATATGTGCGGTGCACACAGCAAAACAGCCAATGGCCCTACTGCTCGGCGTCACTGTATTTACCATTGGTATAGGTCATGTACGTGCCGTACCACCGACGATGCGAGCGCCGCCTAGCGTCGTCGTCGTTGGCTGCTGTTCGGCAAAAAAAAAAAAAACGGCAAAAAATTTTATAGTGCCCTCCATCCCCGGAAACCCGCTGCACCCACAGTCTACACTGAGTTCCAAGTGCGATAGCTTTCTCCTTGGCTGTCTGTCTGCTTTCGAACAGTAGAGCGGCTTGCTTTGGATGATGGTGATGACGGCGACGACGAGAAGAGAAAGGCGGTATCGGTATTCGTCGGAAACTGGTAAATTGCCGAACGAGAAAGGGGCGGTAGACGAAAATCGATTTTTTAAATGTTCAGTTGTTATTTGTGCGGAAAAATGAGTGGAAATTTGTTGCCAAATTGTTCAATTGAATAGAAATTTCCTACGAAATTGTCAAAGCCAATTTTGTATGGGTTTTTAATTACAACAATTTCGACATTGGAAGAGCTTCATCAGGCTTATCATTGTTGAAGTTTGTGGTAGTGAAGCACCGCCCAACAATTCCAATAAGAAACCTGTTTCGAATCGAATTGGTGCATTGATCTTTGTCCCGTCGCCTTCGATTGATTTTTCCTACGAAATCAAAATCGCTCTCAAACTGAAAAAAAAAATCGTCGAGTACGACGACGAGATCAGCTCATACCGATAATATTTAGATGGAGCAGTAGGCTGAGCACCCAGTGAGGAAGCCATGTTGCGGTGGTGTGGTGCGGCGATGTGGTGCGACCGATCGACCGCCGACAGAGGGCACTGTGCGTCCTTGACTCATGCAATAGATTACGCTTGCTCGCTCGCTTGCAATGGGTTTCAGCGTTGTCGTAGTCCGCCTGCATGACTGCAGGCGCGGGTAGTCACAGTTGTTGCTACGTATGCGACGGCGACGGCGACGTGAATGTATGCGTGCGAGTGCGAGGAGATGCACATTTGCATCACTAAAACGATGATGGCGGGTGGGTGTGATTGGAGCAGGCTGGATGGTGTGCAATTGCACTTGCACCGGGTGTTGGTGTATTTGCGGGAATGAATGGCAGAACGAGAAGCGGTGCGATTCTGGTTCCTCGTTTGGTTTGATTTAAATTTAGCTGAGAGGTATGTGAGGTACCTACATGCATATAAATTTATGATTCTGTGTGGAACGACCGGAGTGCGGTTTCGAGAGCATGAATTCTGAGGGCACTACGCTCCCTTCGGTCGATTCATGGTTAATTGATGGAGGTGGTCCATTTGGCATAGAAGCGTTTCACATAGGGACGTTCGAAATGGGTCAGTTTCTGTAAAAAAAAGCAAGCAATTAAATTCTCATTATGATAATTTGCACTATGTAACAAGCCCACGCCAAAAAAATTGCGAAGTGTTTTTTTTCCATTCAATTCAATTTTTCAACGTGAGGATAAATTATAAAAAATGTAAATTATTGGAAAATTTTCCATCTAAAGGATGCCTTTTACTGAGACAAGACAATAATTGAAACTTGTATTCAAATTTGAAAGAAAACAAATGTTTAAAATATGCGCCAGATGAGTTATTTGTTTTCAGCACACTTAAATTATTTTACGGAGAGCTGAACTGTTCAGTAAAATAAATAACGGAGCACGGTAAATTTTCGCAGTATTCGGTAAATATCACCGAATCCGTAAAATTTCGACGGAATTACCGCATTTTATTTCACCGAACTGTTCAGCTGAATGCCACTTCCTCGAATACCTCGTTCCTCCAAATAGCCAATTTCCCCAAAACGTTATCGCCGCTCATAATTGTCATAGCTTCATACATTCCATGGTGATGAATGAACCGATCATCTTTATCAGGCTTGATAGAAACTGAGGAATGATGAGGCGATTTTGACGTTTTTCTGAGGAGCAAAACTGAACTCAAAATTTTCAACGACCTTTTTTTCTGGTACTGTCTCTCTCTCTCTCTCTGTCTTGGTGCGATGCTCATCTTTACCCACGCTTGAGTGTCCCGCCCGAACAAAACAGTCCTCGGGGAGTTTTGATGGCATTCTGTTTTTTGATGGAGTTTTACTCTGTTGTGTTTTGTGCTGCATCTTTCTCGCTCATATTTTGTTGCCTCTCTGTTTAGCCCTTAGCATTTTTTCGCTACCTCGCAAAGAGGCAAAGGCAGCACGCTGGTCTAGAGTATGTCACCGAATTCTGATGATGTTGAGGAGTATTATCCAGCCTGTCTAATATGGAACCTTCTTAATTTGATTGGCAATATGCGTGTATGGCCTAACATCTCCTTCTTTAGATTGCTTGTCGTTCTTTCTAGTCGATCACTTTATCACTGAAGACAATTCTCACACATTTGAGAACTGTACAACTTCTCGAGGAAAATGGTCATTCTGAGAACTGGCGTTTAGGGAAATTACATTCTGGGAAACGACTTTCGGGAAAAAGTAGCACAATCAGTAAACCCTTATATCTAATTCATTCCCTGCCTATCATATAAACAATTACATACCTATGATTTTTCGAGTTGCTACAAGTAAATTGGCCCCTGCTCGTACTAATTTTGGTACGTACGAAGTCTTAAATTGAACTACAAAAAATCAATATCGACTGCGTGAAACAACTCGTTCAAGACTATGGGATGCTCAGAGTGCTTGAAGTTCAATTTTACTCCTATCTTATAGTGTTTTTTTTTTTTTAATTCTAGAGGAATTCGCGATTAGGGCCTATCTGACAAATCAATAACAATGAGAAAATAATCAATGAAATTTTCATGTGCAATTTTAAATCCGAATTGGAGAAAATATACTCAAACTTTAACCTTTTCACATTAAAACATATTTCATAAGCTAAGTTTTAAAATCCTCATCAATACCACACACATCTCCTACAATTCCCCTAGCTATTTCGTACTCAAAAAATCTTTAAAGGTTTCGCCTAAAACGTACTCGAGAATGCCAGTATCGCCCAATGTTATGAGCCTGTAATCGATATTATTTTCAATGTCGCCTATTACTTTGCGCCGTGTTTACATTCTGGTTTCAATTAAGCCCGCCATGTACGCCTTGTTTATTTTTTGTTTGCAGTGTCGCCGTTTACTCTCGCCGTGTTTTGATTTCGATTTCAGATGCGCCCATCACTTTGATAAACAAAAACACAGGCGTAATCAATAAAGTGTGTGGTTTTGCATGAGGTGAAGTTTCGTCTTCTACAAATTTGCGTTTTACGAATAGTTAAATTATCGATAGGGGGAAAGTTCAAGTGCAGTGAATAGACAATCAAGCTACAATTTCAACGCTATATTTTCTTAAATTGTGTACATTTTGTCAGTTTCGCCTGATTCGCGAATCTTTCTAGAATTGAACTAAAGCTCATCTAAAATGAAGGTCAACTTCACGTTTTGACTTAATGTTGGTAGCCTAAGATTCCTTTTATTATGAATTACAGGTCGGCCTCGATTATCCGGAGACTCGATTATCCGGGGACTCGATTATCCGGAATTTATTTTTTGATGTTCTTGTTTTTAAATTTTTATGCATAAATCTGAGATAATTTGGTATTTCAATCTACAATATGAATGGTTTTGCAGTTTAGAACGAATTTTAGAAAAGCAGGAGTTTGAAAAAGTGTTTTTTTGTGTATGCTGGTTAAAATTTTTTTTGGAAAAATTTCTGGCTAGCCCACCACATCATATAAATAAAATAACGAAAAAAGATAATACTTAAGTTCTTTTGTCGAAAATTTCATTTTTTTTCTTTGCGATTCGATTATCCGGAGTGAAAAAAAAATCGATACTCCGGATAATCGAGTCCGACCTGTATTCGATTTGAAATAACAATTTGACAAAAGTCCGCAGGATATAAAACTTAGATTCTGAATAATTTTTACTGACTGTGTGTGAAATTATCATTTTTTTGACATACATCGTATATTCTGCATAAGAATCAAGGAATCAACAATTTCTCTAAGAATTAGGAAATGGGATAATTTTCAATGGCATAAAAATAAAATCGTAGTAAATCAATCCCAATGAGCTACTTTTCTGAATTTATAAGCCTTCTACCTAGATAATCTATCTAGCTTCACGTTCACTAGCAGCTACTAGTACCAAAATTTCACATTAATTGGACATGCGGAACATAGCTCTTGGCTTAACGAATAATTTTGCTGGAAACATCGAAATAAACGATTTGGAAGTAGCCACAACACAATGGCCTGAAACGACATTTTAGCAGGAAAAAAGTGTTTTCTCAGTTCTCGTCAATTTTAGACGTATGATGTCTTCAGAGAAGTTTTCGTAATCGAGTTTTGCGTCTTCTAAAAAAAATAATAGGGTGGCCCTTATTTAGCATTTAATTTTAATCAAACTTTTTTGTTTCAGGAACTATGTGGTTACGCTGTTCTATGAACTTTGAGAAAACATTTTTATGGACAACATTGTCTAATTCTTCATTTGAGTAAATAACTTGATTATGAAAATTTTAATTAAAGTGGACCCAAATCAGTTTTTTGCTATAACTTTTTGTTTTCAATTTCAGTTTCAGTGGATGTGGTCTTCAGAAGAGTTGTGGAGGAAGTAATGAGAAACATATATGCTGAACGTTGCAAGTTTGTAGTCCTTGTGATTTGGAAGTTATAAGCAAGTTTAAGTAAAAAAACTATACATCTTTAAACCTCTATAACTCATGGATGTGGTTCGATAAAATGTTTTTCTTGGCAGCATTTGAAAGGCCATACCATAGGCAACTTTTGCTGTCAAAAATGTGAAAACGTCATTTTTGTATAATGATAAAATTCATTTTAAAACTCACTTACAAAATTCGAAATTCGCCTGTAACTCAAAAAATTTCAAAGTTGTGCTGCCTTCAGCAACGTTGTAGGTTTTAATTAGATTTCAAGTAGTCGCGGCATAATTTAAATGTTCAGCAAAATTGTGTATCATTACTTCCCCTACAACTATCCTGAAGACCACATCCACTGAAACTAAACTGAAAACAAAACAGTTAGAGATTTTTCGGGTCTCAAATAAAGTGTTAGATAAAAACAATTTTTCAAAAATGTTACTCAAAATAACATTCTCTGAGATTTCGCAGAAGAGCGCAGCCACAAATTTCCTCAAACAAAAATGTTTCAGTCAAAATTAAATCCTAAATAAGGGGCACTCTATTCATTTTTATTCGTAGTATATGCAATTAAAATTTATATTTGCCCGCTGCTCTTCAAATACTGTGGCGCCTCCAGTTGTCATAACGAGAAACTTATCACAGCCTTTTGATCCGGAAGAATTGTTCCAAATGTAAAAATTTCATGAAGTTTCAAAAGATATCTTAGTTGGAATGCGAAAGACGTTGGAAACCTAACACAGTCAGGAGAAATGATCGCAAAAATTCATAAATTTTCAAATTCTGTACCAATTATTTCACCGTGCAGAACGTAAGATGGATTTACCGGGCTAGTTTGAATTTTTTTTTTGCAGATAAGTTCACTTGAAAGTTGATGTTTGGGCAAGTTGCCTGCGGTTTTGTAAGAGCAACACCATTGATTTTTAGCACTGTAATAACAAAATGGACAAGTTTACAAAGAAAAATGTCTTTAGAACAGAATTTTCCCATTTCATTCAATCGAACAAAGGACTCGAGGAGTTTCTGATCTCACTAAGTCAGTTGTTGACATTACAGATCTGACGTCAAAGAATGTCCACCAAATTGTCCATATATCCAACAGAACGAAAAAATTCGGGCAATAGCCAAGCGTACATTCAAAAAATAAGTTAAAATACAGTCAAACCTCCATGAGTCGATATCTGAAGGGACCATCGACTCATGGAAATATCGAGTAGTTGAAACAAATGCTTTGGAAAGCTGTTCGAGGGGACCATCGTAGTAACGTAGTAACATGAAATTTTGGTTTTAGTATGGTTCCATGAGTCGATATCGAGTTATGGAGCATCGACTCATGGAGGTATCACTGTAATAGAAATACTGGTGCTGACATTATCTTGAAAAAAAAAAAAAAAAAAAGAATGACAGATAAGGGAGTAAATGATACTGTGCATGATTTTATGGGTGGAGTTCGGAAAAAAGTTCGAAAACTTAACTGAAAAGCTGAGAATTTTTTTTTCTTAAATTTGTTCCTTGAAACTTATTTAAAATGTTACAACATGATGCGCCAAGATTATTTGCACTTTTCTTTCTATTGGAGAAATTCATCATTTTATGCGGCCAAATTCTAAGTGGATCAGACTTCACGAATAACTTAACTCTGAAGACATCAACGTCTGAAATCGACGAGAACAAAGAAAACAGTTTTTCCTGCTAAAATGTCGATTTATACAATCGTGCGTCGATTTATTGAAGATTTTTGAGAATATTTTCCATGCCAATGTGTTCTACAGTAGACAAGCGTTCAAATTACTGAACTTCTTCTCTGAAGATATCATCCTACAGAAAAGTAAAAATCAAGAGATAGAGGAATATATCTTTTTGGTTCACTGACGGTAAATTAAGCTAATTGTGACTCAGTGTAGGAATGCTATTAAAAATCTTGAGTCATTTAACCTTCCAGTCGTCGCGCGGTTTGTCACCGTCAAAACCACCACGCTGATGCTGTGTACTACAAGCGAGGTTTTACCATCAGTGTTGTACAACATACAACAGCGCGACGACTGAAGTGTTAAATAGCTTATATTGGCCAATTTATAAAAAAAAAACAAGTAATAATTGCATCTCACAAAATATCATAATCTGTAGCAAATTGACTAGTGTCTCCTTTACAATTTGTATTTAGCGAAAAATTGTTGAAACGAAAAACTTCGAAGCCGTTTTTTCAAAAGTTTTGTGATTTCCATTCCTGTGCCTTTAACCCCATTCGTAAGTTATTCATTTGGCGTCAACTAAATAATCAGTTTCGCGAATCCTTGTTTCGTCATTCACCTGTATCATATATCTAAATGTGAAAGTACTGTAATGAGCTGAACGGATACTACCGTTTTAACAACAGAATGTATAATGGCGAAATTTAACAAAATGGACCGCACTTTTTTAAGTTGTAGATTTTAGTCTAAGACAAAATGGGCAAAAATACTGAAATATACATCTTATGATTTAGTTGACGCCATATCGATGTCTATATCTAAATATTTGTCATTTTTTTCTGAAAAACATTTAATGAAAATGGAAGCCAAATCACTTTTTAACAATTTTATTCACGTTTGCGGGAATTAAAACCAAATGAAGTAAAAACGTAGTTTCTGAAGTCATTATCGCCTCGATGTCTGGACAAAGTATGTCGGGTAAATGGTGTTAAAGAAATTTTCAGCCCAAATTAACATTTTTCATGAAGATAGAGTAAATCATTTTTGATGCCGCATTGCTTGAAAACAGTCCAACATTGAAGAAGGAGCTACTGTTGTCCTTCAATAGAGGGGAAACGCACCCCAAGCATTCAAAATATCAAATTACTTGCATTATTTGCTGTAATTACGGAACTTATCTATTTGATGATAGATCTGTATCAAAATAGCAAATCAAAATTGATGGAGTCCTCAACGTATCTTTTGGACACCAATATATCGTCTAGTCCGGTCTGTCTGAACACCTACCACTTAGTGGACAAAAACGCCAAAGCTTTTTTATTTTCATATGGCAGCTCCGTATATGCATTTGTTTACATCTGCCGAAGAGCGGTGCATACACGGATCTGTCATTTCCATAGAAGAACTGTCAAATAGCTTCTGAATCATACTGATTTGAAACGTCTTGTGAAAAGGCCTGTAGTCCATTTTATGAAACGACAACACTAACGATATTGCTATTGCTTTCACACGTCACGGCGACGCCTCCTGTCAAAATTTCATTCATAAAATCAGCTGTTCAAAAACGTCTCGTTAAATGGACTATACACGGTGGTTTGCGAATACCCTTTAATGGGTAAAAAATTACTCGTTTTGAAATAGAACGGATATCTGTCACAAAATGGGTGAATTCAGATATGTTAAACGGGTAAATAAATACCCATTTTAGACAAGCAACGGCACTTTAAAAATGAGTGTTTTTAAACCCATTTATGGGTGAAAAAATTGATTCATTTCATAGTCGTTGGCCGCAGCTGCATGCAATTTCGGATTTTTAAATAATTATTAATATATCCATTGGTATAACCTTTGTGTACACCATGTATTCACGTTGAAGGAATTAGAGAAGCGGTAAGTTTTGAACGCACATGCTATTATTCAGATAAACTGATTGCCTGATTGCTTACAAAAATTCGAAACTTCCAGGTAGTCTCGTTGTTTCTGCCGCAGACATCTTCTATGACCAGTGACCAGAAAAAAGAAGAGATTGCTGCTGGAATATAAACGTATCATTATTTTGACTATGTTTGAAAAACAATGAATTCCTTGAATAAAAACATTTTGACATTTTTAGTTTGTTAATTTCATTATAATGTTCAGATTCATATTGAGGTTATAATTTTACATATTTATCATTCACAAAATGGGTAAATTTTTACCCTTTTTATGGGGCGAGCGCGATTTACAATATGGGTAAAAATTTACCCATCCTTTGACATAGACTGCGTTTACCCGTTAATGAGTAAACAGGGTTTACTCATTAAATGGGGAGAGGCACTTCTAGCGGAAATGGGTATTTTTTTACCCATTAAAGGGTATTCTCAAACCACCGTGTAGAGCTTTTACTGTTCAACACTGGGGTTGTTCCTATCTGACATTTCGAAAAGGACACGGAAAAGAAATATGTCCAAAATTTGAGTTTGTACCAAAGGGTGTGACAAAATCTCAAAAATTCGAAAAATTGTGTTTTGGACTTGAACAAACGAAAAACATTTAAAAATTGAGTAGACATGCTATTCTGGCCTAAACATAAACGTTTTGTACTAAAATTAGGACAGGGCTTAAATACCCTATTTTCGACAATGATAAAATTATTAAATGTATTGTACTAATCTCTTTCTTTTGTTTTTGATTTCAGGTAAGCAATGGACCAATCTGATTGGATTAGCTTCAATTTGTAAGTATTTCGGATGCCACCAATAAGATGATAGTTGGAACGTACTTCAGCGTTTGATGAACACTTTCAAATTCTCGATTACTTTTTCAAATTGACGTAAGTAACTTCCATACGGTCTTGAGAAATTTTATTCAGAAGAATCACAACCTTTCTTCTAAAACTTTTTTAAAATTACAGTCGCCTCTCTACATCTCGATATCGAAGGGACCATCGAGATAGGGAGAGATCGAGACAAGGAACATATTTTTGATGAATACTTGATTGAAAAACACGTCGTTGCCAAGAAAGTAATACACAAACAAACGTTATTTTGCGCTCCTAATTTGTTTTGAATCCCAAAACTTTGGTCTAGTAACCTTCGATATTGGTCATATCGACATACGGAGAAAAAATTGAGAACGAAAAAACATCAGAAACACATCGAGATATGGAGATATCGAGATAAGGAGGATATCGAGATATGGAGAGTGAAAATGTATGCAGATTGAAGAGACTTATGAAACCATCGACATAGGGAGAGATATCGAGATGTAGAACATCGAGATGTGGAGAGTCGACTGTATCACCTTTTTAACATTTTTTCGACGTGTACATTGCTTAAATTTTGCATACAATGAGCTCGCGTTCAAGAACTATGGAGTTCCTATTATTTCACACAAGAATTTTTATGACAAAATGATAAGCCGTTTTATTCAGTTTCTTGCGACTTTTTTCTACCAGTGTAAAATCGACTCAAGTAGTGTTTTGTTTTGATTCGTGGTTAAGTCACTTTGTCACTCCATACAGCGGGGCGGCGAAAGTAGTGGTTAGGTTGCGAAAGTTGAAAATCTTACTTTCGTCGTTTTGTAAATCCCAAAATTAATCGTTCTAAAAGTGAAAAATCGAGCGAAACGTGTAGAATTTCGTCTGCAAAACACGTAGGATCGATAAAGTTAGTTTTTATACTTTTTTACTTGAGTCTATATGAATAAGTTTTCGTGAATTGTCGATGGCGTTTTGGAACAAGCTTGGCGCTTTATTTGTTGGACTTCAAACCACATTTTGTCAAGATTCATAGCAATAACTTGAACTCGAAAAGGTCAATAAACGGATTCCCTTTCAGGGTAGCCACCGAACCGGGAAAAACGGGAAAAAGACGGGAATTTGAATCCATCGGGAAAAAGCGGGAAAAACCGGGAATTTGAAGCGGTCACCGGGAAAATCGGTTTTGAACGAACATCTTTGAGCTCTAAACTCACAAATCATTAAAAATTGATTGACAGCTTTGATTGTATTTATCCATACATCTATGAATTTGTACAAATAGGGCAAACGCTTTCTTAGAAGAGGTAGTGTGTTTTGACATGTTCCTCTCTAATAAATGATTATGTAATATTTTTCTATGATCTACGATTCTAAAATGAGACTAGCAATCGAATAATTTCCACAAAATTGAATTGCTAAGCTATTTAAAACAATTAGTTTTCTCGAAAATGTTGCTTCTTTGCACCTATAGTGGTGCAGGGTCCCATCAGCAATCAATGGATTTCACCGTTGAAGGAACCATGCTTAAAACATACCACCACTAAAGGAACAGTGTTCCTTATATTGGTGCAAGGGTTTTTGCAGGGAATTTTTGAATAAATCGTAATTTCATACATTTAAATGATAGAAGGACTGGTTAGTTAAAATCACATATTTTATGTTTTTATCAAACAGTTTCAGCTGTTTTCCCTTAGGTGCACCACTAATAGTATATTTAATATGTCTTATTAAATATTAATTATTTGACTTGACTATTCTTTAAAATGTTTTATTTTACCAATGGTTAACGATATTTCGATTTACTTTTAATATTTCCTCTTACTGTCAGGGATAACATTTTTTGGACTTCTCTATAGCTTATTTAACTTACTTAAACTTCAGAAGATTAGCATTGCACTCAAAATTATCGCATTGAAAATAAGTCCAGATGTTATTGAAAACAATCCTTTATTTATAAGAGATTGTAATATGATATAAGCTAACTAATCGATTAAGAATAAATAAAGTACATATTGATGCTTTTACTTGTGTGGCTTCGTTTCATTTTCAAGAGATGCGCCAGCCTCGGCCGGTAAATCTCTCAAATAAAGTTATTTATCTATCCTGTTTATCATCATAAACTTATTTGGTTTAGAGAACCTTTCATTCTCATGAAGAAATAATCGAAGGATTAGAAATTGTGGAAATATCTTCAACCTCATTAACTGTTTGGGACCCTGGATGGTTTACTTTGGCATCTGGGGCAATTGTCTTGACAGTAAGATACACCAAAGCAAGAAGCGTTTGTTGAAAAATATGGGTTCAGTAGCTTTATAAAAAGGCTACCAAAGTGAGCAAAAACTGACAAAAATCTCCTTACTAGCACAAATAAAAACCGGGAAAAACTGAAAAATATACCGGGAAAACCGGGAAAAAAGCAGGAAATTTGAGAATTGGATTTTGGTGGCCACCCTGCCCTTTCATTCAATAAAAGAAAAGTAAATAAGTCTGTACGACAAAGAGAACCTCAGAACCTTACCTATGCAATGAACTTGTGTAAACGTAAAGGCATACTCGATCAGCAGTGGGCGAATTAATGTAATACCAATTCTTCATCTTACCCCGCATTGACCTGCATTCTTAGGTGGCAGGCATTGAAAATACAGATCATCGACACTTATACATACTGGCTAAGTAGAGTAGTTTGACTCAAAATGTTTAACCTCCAAGAAAAGAGAGAACACAATGTCGACGAAAGATTAAAAAGTCTATTCTCCAATCCTGAGAAAGGAAATCAAACGAATTTCTTCCAGCAATTCAGCCCTTTCCTCTCACACATACTCCAACTCCATTTGGGATCTCCCAAACACTCCCTCGAATTACCCGACCCTGCCAGCAGACGCACATCAAATCGATTTCCGGCCCCAATTTTTCAGAGTGCCATTGTCAGAAAACTTGCCCCAAAATTAATCGATCTCTCTTTTGGCGCTTTTGAGTGAAGCTCAATTTCACGAAAAGTGAGCATCGAAACCAATTGAGTTCTTTCGGCGAACGTAAATGAGGCCTTCCCCAAATTGGGCAGCATTTTTCCCGAAATTGAACCCCCGAATCGTCTGCCAGGTGAAATCAAGCCATTGAATAGCCATAAAAGCCGGCTAATTCCGCCGGCCGCTGTTGCGTTGGAAGATCGTCCACACATGAATTGAAGAAATTGTAGATTTCTTAGTTTTTCACACATTGTATCCGATCAGATTGATCAGTGTGTGTGTGTGTGTGTGTGTGTGTGCGTACGTGAGCCGCGTATGTGACGGCATGTTACGAAATCCGAATCGAAACGTGATCCGAATGGGGAACCTTCCGAAGGAAATGATGAGAAGATGACGAAAAGCGGAGTGTTCTAAAGTACCTGAGCTATGGCTCAGGCCCGCGATTCGACTCGACTTTTCTAGCCTCTGCTGTAGTAGCTGAAGCGTAGCGAATAATGGCTTAATTGTGTATCATTGTGCTTCATCATTTCCATTTTCTCCTTCGGTGGTTTTCGATGTGTACTTTACTTCCTTGCTTGTTTGAGTTGTTACTTTTTTCTCTTGATCATGTTTTTCTTTCGATTGCTTGTTTCTTGCTTTTGTGTTGTTTTAAGCTGTTTTGTTATTCCTTAACTAAACTCTACTAGAGAGTAGAGTTTAGCTAAGATACTTCTCTACAAGAGTAGAGTATTAGATAATCAAAAGATTTGACTGCCTACTTCTGTGGAATCAAAAATCACGAATCCAATAACTTTTTAACGTTTTTATGTTTTATGAACTAGATTAATTTATTTTATTACCCTGATTAATCTTTGGGACAATTACGAATTTTCGATCGATAAATGTTTGACGATCATAAACTGTTTTGCCAGCATAAACTTCACGCTACATCAACAAAACCAGGACATCACTGTAGTCCGCAATGAAATCGAACAGAATTAAATTCATTTGAAAGAAGATTCCACTTTGAACGCCTCGTTGGTCGCTTCTGCTGCTACTGCTGAGTAACAATGACCTAACCTTAGAAAGGGATCGACATTCAAGCAACTATTATATCGCAAGTGCTTTGCATTCGCACGCCCACTCCTCGCCATATACAGTATTGAACGATACATTTGCAACTTTGGTATGGTCCTTTTTGGTGTGGTAGATCTCAGATATTTATGAATCGATTTGAATGAAATGTTCACAGCACTTCAGACATAACTTGAATTCAAACATATGGGGATCTATTTCGTCACAAGCGCTAATATTCGTCGTATCAAACTTAAAATCTTCCACTACGACGGGTATTCGACCTTGCCTACAATGCAGATTTATTTTTCAAGCGTAATTTTGTGAAAGCTTTTATGGTTCATCCACTTGTACACCAAAAATGTAATAAAACTAATGTATTTCGAGAAATAACTTCTTATTTATAATATACTTTGCAGTGTTTTACAGAAATCGCATGGACGAAGACGTACCGAGCGGAATCTGATTAGCGATCGACTAAGCCAAAATTTTAATCAAAAGGATCAAAACCTGATTATTTGGTATGGAAAAACGAAAATGTTGCAAATCTTTTGTTCAATACTGTATCTACTATAAAACTTTGCCCACTATCGAGAAGAACAAGTGAGTTGTGTTGTGCATCACTACTGGCTGGGGCTATCGCATGCCGCATCACTTGCCCAGTAAACTTGACTGACTGAGAACGAGGAAGTGCAGTTCAGAACCTAGTTCATAGAGCCGATATACATATACCTTCACAGAGCTCTCTACGGAGCGCTTCACGTATACGGCAGCCATCCGACGTTGCTCGTTATACAGAACGACCACGCGAACGATGAGTTCATCAGCACATGCTTTTTGACGTCGTTAGGTTCTATTACCGCAGAACCGCACCGGTGGCGGCGACAATGAGAACCGTGCGAAAATCTTCGCTCTTTGAGCTGTGTAGCATCTGTGTGTAAGTGCATTTAAAGCAACGCAGCGGACCTCTAGTCCAGTAAACTGCAAGTAGAGTTGTGTATGACTTTCCGGTTTAACTAGCGGCTTCATATATTGCTGTAGTAAATTAGATGTAGAGATGACAGATTGACGATAGAACCATTTGTTTCTCGAAAGTATTGACGCTTCAGAACGTTTGGCATTCCAAGCTACAAAGAATCATCGTACTCGTTGCGTACTTAATCAGAAAAAATGCACATTCCTAGACGGGAGTTGAACCCATGCCCCTTGAATGCTAAACGGTACTCTGACCGACAAAGCCATCCTCGCACACTATTTCCCAAGTAATCGAACGATCGATCTGGATTACACCTATCTAGATCAAGTTCTACAAGATCTATGATACAATGTAACCCCCTAGTAGTTAACGAGTGGAGATCGTTGACGTCATCGGAGGCCGTGAACGCGAACACCAGTTGCGCAATGTTTAATTGTTACTCACGATGATTAACTGTACAATAAAAATTGCTAATGCTGCTCCAGCTGCCGGCTGGATAGGCTCTCCAGCTAACTCGGACGCATCAGTGAGGTAGGACCTGGTGCTGTTCGTAACCTTGGTGCGGTTGCGCATTTACGACGACCTGTGTGTGTATGCGAATCATCGGTTCGGCGGTCGGTTGCTTTGAGGTCAAGTCGAGCGGCAACACTCCTCTCTATTCCAACTGAGCTGAAATCGACATCAATTAGAAAAGTGATTGGCGTACAATTAAATGTAATGTGTAAACTGCCAAATTTGGCGGATTACGATTAAATTAGTAGAGTTTACGGGTACAATTAGCAGAAGGTCGTAGGAAACTTATAACAATTAGAAATGCTTCTCTGAGATTGTTTTTCAAATCATAATTCGGCACTGTTGTTTCGCCCATACTGGGTGTTGATTATCATAACGTCGTAGTTCGAATTTTGCGCTTGAACTTCAAATCTGTTATGAGAAACGGCCGATAGTATAAACTTTAGAGTTCTTCCTCTTGCTTATTCTCGGGGGTTTCCAGGTCTTTTCCAGAAGTTTCAAACCCATTCTGGAAATTTCGGAAATTATACAGAGATTCCTCTTGAAGTATGCTGTGCAGATTTGGCTAGAACTATTTCTAATGAATTTTTAAAGTATCACAAAACACAACGATTACTGGGGGGACAGACCTCTCGTAGGGGTTAGAACACACGCCTCTCACGCCGAGGACCTGAGATGAAATCCCATCCCCGAGATAGTCACTTATGACTAGGCTTGATAATACTCCTCAACATCATCAGAGTTAGGTGGCAGAGCAGCGTGCTGCCTTTGCCTCTTTGCGACGAAGGTGCCAAAAAAGCACAAAACACGCCAAAGTATAATTCAATAAAAAAAGGGTGCCATCACAACTCCCCGAGGACTGTCATGTTCGGGCGGGACACTCGAGAGATATTTTGAAGCGTGAATAAAGATAAGCATCGTCACAAAAGAGAGTGAGAATACCAAAAAAACCTTCGCATTTTTTTTTGCACTCTCACTCGAATCGTTTGAGGATCTCGTCATATTTTTCTCCTCGGAAAAACGGCAGAATTGCATCCTCTTTGCATCGCAGAGGAGTTCCTATCAAACCTGCTTATGACGTAAGAGTGACGACTTCCTTAGGAAAGGAAGTAAAACCGTTGGTCCCGAGAGGAACTAAAGAATACCGCTTGAGATAGGTAGACATAACAAGAGATATAAAGGGTCTTGTGCCTCAAGGGGTCCTAATGTCTCAATTTTTGAAGATTCCATACAAAAATTGTAACGCAATGGGTCGCAGTTTTTAAAATGGTCTAATTTCGAGCGAAGCATTTTATGGACGTTGTCTAAAACTGTACACATTAACTCTTGGTCCAGAAGAGCCCAAATACGCGTGAGTCGTACTCAATTATGTGTTTTAGAATGTAAAGATTGCATAAAATATACTATAATGCATTCGTTCAGAGATTCCTGGTAGATACGTCAAACAGAAGCGCAGAAATTACTGTTAGTTTGGAGGACTTCTTAAGAACTATTTTGAACTAAACTCTAGATTTTGGTAGTCTGAGGAAGAGCTCCTACCATGAGCTTGCTGGCAAGATTTTATTTATCGTTTTACTGGTTAAATTTGTACGAAAAAAAACGCAGTAATGTTATCATTTTTAATTTATCTCTTAAGATGCTCCAAGAATCGTTAATACGGTGACACCTTAAACATATAAAAACCTAGAGCAATCTATTGATATATTTTTGGAGAAATTCCAGAAGGATATCTTGAATAAAAGGCTAGTGCAATTGCTCTACAACTCAAAACACTTAAAGCTAAGTAGCCTATCATTCGTTTTGGCAGCCATGTTGGATTTGCAGCTCGCCACTTCAAAATAATACAACTCAGTTCCTATACAAACTATTGATTACTATATTGGATTATATGCAGAAACTATGTTATTACTTTTTCAGCAATGTCAGTGCAAAACCAACAGATTTTCATTACTTCGAATTTGTGAGATGAATTAACATCAATCATCAATAACGCGTACAAACCCAACTAACAATTCAGAGCCACAAACAAGCATGTATGTTTAATTATTGTTCAATAATGGTAATGACAGCTGAATAAAAATTTTGCTCTATAAAGAGCTGAGAAGGTGCTTTTTTAACACAAACTTAGGTCAATGTTCAACGTTATGCATTAGAATGAACAAAAGTTGAATCGACTAGTCAAGATTGTTTTACTAATGAGCTGAACAAGACATGTTTCCCCCAATTAAAAAGCCAATATTCCACTAAACAAATGTATATGTATAAAAGGATATTCAGAAGACGAACTAACGTTTTACTTGCGTCGCACTTCAGCTATTTCCACATGTTTAACACAAGCATGAATAAGAGCTGAATAAGAATCTTATAAAATCCTAACTCAGCTTCAGTATATTATAAGAACAGTTGATCTAATAGAGGCCAAAATGATGATTAACAAACACATTGTTCAGCAATAAATAAGCCTTGTAAAAGCGATCACACTATAGCAAAATTTCATAAAATGGACAAAATATCCGAAATTCGTGTTGAGTTCCGAATGATTTTCAAAGCTTATAATTATGCTTTCTCGAAACTTTTTAAATAGCTGTTCATAAAATATACATGGTCAGCCTCCAGAAATGTAGGATTATTTTGAAAAACAAAAAAAAAAACATTTGAGCTAAGTATTCCTAGTAGAAGCGAAGTACTGACAAACAAAGCGTGATTTTGATTTGATTGACATAACAGATCTGAAGAAAACATCAAAATTTTGTTTGTTCTTTGTATGTAGTTAATTTTAGATGTCATTTCCAGATCATTTATATATTATATCTATAAAGTTAATATCACTTTTAGCTATCCATATTATAATTTGCTATTGCTAAGCTTTTTCGCCTGCTCGGGATGTTGTTCCGTACAAGAAAAAATGAAAATTCTTTGACAGAATTGATTAAATAAATTTCTATAGCGAGCTATATTTGAAATTACATTTCTTTACAACTGAATAGTGCGATCTAAGAAAAATGATTTACTTGGCCATTTCTGAAAAAAATCCCACGATTGAGGTGAAGATGCATCGAAGCCAAATCTCAATTTTTCAAGAACACAAATCTAGAGAACTAAACATCCGTTCAAGCTGAACCACCAGCGTGTGACCAATCGATTAGGTTTTCAGCTCGAACCACTGCGCTGTCTGGTTCTCTAGAAAATTTGAGGTTTGGTTACGATGCATATTCACCTTTATCATTTCAGACTGATTTCACTTCGTGTAAATAAAAATTAGTTTTGACCATCATTGACATAAATTTTCTCACTGTGCGCTAAAAATAGCCGACTGAACTCAGCACTAAACAGCAACTGAATAATATGCTTGTTCAGTTGTTAATTAGCATACCATGTGTTGATTAGACGATGTCGAATAGAAGCTCAAACATGATCAATATTCAGCTATCAGAGGCTTATATTTTGCACTGGACGATTTATTAACTAATCCTAGGATGGCGCAGATGGCAAGGCATACCGCTGACGATTGGAAGGTCTCGAATTCGAATCCAGTATCCAGGCGATTTTTAAATATGGTTGTTATATCATGATGATTGTGTGCACTACATTTGAAGCGCCTAAAAAATATTGTTTTGGTTTTTATTTGTTTTTAATTATTTTTGGGCCAGTCGTATAAAAGCTGAACTAAGTTCTTGTAAAACGTTTTAAAAGCTGAAAAATAAAGTTGGAATTCAACGACATGCTTTAAAGTTTCTCCAAATTTGTGTGAACAACGCCTGAACAAAGGCTGGCCATGAAAATTATTAAAATGTTATTAAACATGATGCTGAATAAAACTGCTATAATGGTGTTTGTTAAATGAGTGAATGTTAGTTGGGAACTTCAATGACGATCTATTTCGCCTTAAATAAAAAAAATCTTGGAACACAAATCCCTTAGAATATTATTTTGTGGAAACTCCTGAATCACATTTATCAGAAGTACTTGTAGAAATTAAATAAAACGATGTTAAAAAAATTGTAGAAATTGTAGAATTGAGAGGTTTAATGATAAGCAGGATTTGTTGAGGATTCTTTTAAAATTCTACTGAGGAGCTTCTGAGAGACTTTTGTGGGATAATACTGAAAGGATTTTTTGAGAAAACGTTGAAATTCTGAGACGAATTCTCGCTGAACTTCAGATGAAAACAGTGCAATACTGATGTTTTTGGGACGTCCTTAGCTATAGATCGAAAAACAATGTCCTTGGCTAGCGTTTCATAAAAAAAACACAGAAGAGGTTAACGTGGCTTAATTATTGATTAAGGAGAAAGTAAACAAAGAGAGCCTCTCAATTTTGGATTAGTCCTTTTGAAAATGTTACGCGAGAAGTTCTGTAGATGTTTCAGGCTAAAGCCTGATTTGCTGCTGAAAAGAAATCGCTAAATAAATATCTCGCCAATTCCTTGCAAAAACTTTCTGCAGGGACTCCCGTTTGACTCCTTCTTACCAAAGTAATTTTGACAGCTTTTACTTGCAGAATAATTGAGCGGCACATTCTTCCTCACGGAAAAGTGACAGCTCCAATGGATCATTGAAGGTAGTTTTTGTCAGTGCTCACCGCATCAAAACAAAGGCTTCACTGTATATGGGATTTAACATTGTGACAGCATTGCTGTTCTGTTAAACACACAAGGCTAAGGTGGCGCTATCTATGCTCTCCATAGCGGCCGTTTTGGTTATATTGATGATCCATTGATTTGTTTGGCAGGCGTTACCGACGTTATGAAATCAGCTCTACTTCTCAATCCTTGACTGTTTCTTGTCCTATCCTTTTGCACAGTACTTATGAACAGCATCGCAAGCATAAGACAAGACGTGTCAGGTCAAAGTACAAAAGAAACCAATTGCTTATCAAAAAATACCACTTCTCATTGGTCGTTTTGGCAAAGGCCTACTTTCACATCGTTGAGTTGAATTGCAACAGGGCTCGCCCGGCCGTGTTGCCAGTTCAAAAAATAGAGTTTTTATCAAAATATTGGAAATTTTCCATGAAATCATTTTGTTTCAAATATATTTATATTCGATGTGCTCCTAAAATGTTAAAAAAAATAGAAAATACTTAAATGAGAGTAATATAATGGAAAATGTGTCAATTTTCTTCAAAAATATCGTTGGTGTTGAATATAAACCTGATTTTTAAAAAAATTGGGGTGGGTAATGTCTATTACATTACCGCGGGGTTGACGTAGAACTACGATGAATAATAATTTGATTTGTCAAGTGTATGAATTTGTAAGTGTACTAGTTTTGTGTTGTTATTGATCGGATGAAGTTTTCAGAAGTTAACTCTTTTTGGACTTATTTTGGTAGTCCTGAAAAGAACCATTTGTCGTTCTGTGGTTCCGAGAACCAGTGTTTGGTGTTCCAGGAATAATGCCAGATGATTGAATTTGTTTGTTTGGTCGTTGCTTCCTTGTGTTGCTTGGTTGGGTGATTGGTTTCTGGCTGGTTTCGCCAAACTCCTCCAGTAGATTAGATGTTTGATAGCTCGGGTGCTTCGATCGTGATAATCGATAGAATCGGTCCAGTGCTTTGGTCTGTAGCAATATCCATTGCATGAGCATTTAGGCTCTGTACATTGATACTCATCAATATGCAGGCTTGGCCGCTATGATCCAGTATTTCACGCAGTTCGTCTCAAAGCGTCACTAATAGATGATTGCCTAAGCGCTGCAGCTCATTCCTCAAGTCAACCCTCTTGGTAGAATTGCTGCCTTTGGCGTGATTGAACTTAAAAAGTAAGAGGTTGTTTCCGAGATACAACCGCCAAAGTGACGTTGGATAACATTAGCATCTTCTATTTCCTGGCTTGAGACCGTCATGAACTTATGAAAGATTTCTGAGAGAACAGCACCAATTTTCGACCCAACACTTTCGACCGATTTTCGATACGGTTTTGGCCTACTTTGTATGAAAATCCGAAAATTGGCACAGAATTCTTGTAGGTCGAAAATAAGTGCTCTTCTAATCAATTTTCACACTATTTGTTGCATGCCATTGTTGACCTATTAAGAACATTTTGTGTTATTATATGGTTGGTTCGATTAACTCTTCAACCAGTCGATGGAAGAAGAAGCATGAGCGATAACTTTTGCTCAACAAACAAATATTCCGCTTGAAGGTCCACGCATGATCCACTAAGATTGATTGCTTAAGTGGGTTCCGAAGCCTTTCGATACTCGTCGTATCCGTGGCGAACGTGCTGAAATTGCATTGAAGCACAATTTCAAACAACTGCCCTTTTCAGGGCCAGAATTGATTCAATAATTTATTTAGTTATCAATTATAGTTTCGGATGATTAGTTTTCAACGGAGATAAATGGCAAACAAAGTTTAACATAGGTTCCCGTCGTTCGGGTCGGGCGGCGGTGGCAGTCTTTTCTGTGTGCGTATTTCCATTCGTTCGACAATGTCTTACCAAATCGAAACGTCAACAAAGCAGTTGCTTATTAGTTTTAGCTCTGTGTTCGTCGAGTTGATACTGATCGCTCTAGTATCATTTAGGTAGCGACGGCGACAACGGCATTATGCGATCATCTCTAAATGCGAAACAAACCGGGAGGAATTCTTCATTCAAGTGCCGTTCGCAATTTATCCGACTCATGCACACACTGTCGAGGATCGCCCCGCGCGCACAATTGGAAATTTATTTCCCATTTATGGTTGCGTGCAAATGACTGACCAAAATCTGAATCAATCACATTCAATCATCAGTAATGTCGCTCTTCACAGTGGAAAATTCTCACAACTCTTTTAAAATGAAATTGTCGTCCTGAAAAGGACGGTTGGTGGTAGTCACCGTCGATCAAACTGGGTTTTCATTCCATTGTTAGACAGGAACACACCAAAAGATTACCGAAAACGATTAAATTTAAATGCGGTCGGTAATTTTGTGCTCTCTTGTCCATCCTTGTATTCGATGGTTTGCTCACTCCTCCGACGGTAATTATCAAGGTTTCTGGACGCATTCTCCACGAATTCGATGGGCTAGCTGGATGCCAAGGGCCATGATGAGCGATTACACGGAACCCGCAGCTTTTAGCTTGGGAATAAACAGCAGCAGCAGCGACGAACGTGTAAATTTTATTCCGATATGAGTCCTTCTCCGGTTGCTGGTCAACGATTGACTGATGCGCGCGTGAAGTCGAGTTTGGTTGGCTTCGACTGAACACGAGATAATAAAGAGAAGTAAGAAGAAGACCGAAAGGGGCGTTTCCCTTTGAATGACGAAAGTGGCTAAGATATCGCGCAATGATGTCTGTGTCAGGAATACACAAGAAAAATGGGCTTTTCTATAAAAAATAAGACATGCTTCGATATTTCCCAATTTTTCAATAGTTTAGTCATGATAATCAATAGTTTTCATTGTTGGAGTAGATTTGAAAGATTTCCAATCGATTGGTGCAAGAATCTTGAAAATCTATCCGGGCGTTAGTAAATTATTAAAAGTCAAAATCTAACAACTTTTCGTGACGCGAGCGATTTTTCGTTTTTCGAAATTGTACCCCAGTATGTTGCCGTAAGACGTTATCCAACGTCAAAAAATTGGAAGAGTTTGTCAAAAATAGCCCTTGCAGTGAAGTAACCCGCGACAAACCAACATATACCAATTGCTGATCCTGGCTTTTGTCATAGTCGTACACGACCTCGGGGAAAGTTCCACCTTGCGACTTATGAACAGTAAAAGCACAGGCGCTAACCATCGGGAACTGAATGCGTTTGCATTTGATTATGCCGCACAGTTTGAAAGTAAAATAAAAATTCTCTATACAGGAGTGAAATTGGAGTTTCAAAACCAAGAGCCTTACGTTGGCATGAAATATTTTGAACTCTTATAACTGTTTTCTGGTTTAACAAAATTCCTGGAATGGCACCTCAATTGAAAGATAAGACATCAAAGGGTCATGTCGTTTACTTACTGAATCCCACATAACTGTCTAAATAGTTTAATAACTGTTTTAGAAGAGAACGTTGATTTCAAGCAAATCTATAAATAGGGGTGGCTAGAGAAAATTTGACGTCATTTGCTTTCCATTCTCCGCTTGGATCGCATCTCAGCAGGCAACAGATCGTCTTGCTCTGACCGGGCGTGCTTCTCAGGCACAGACTTCGATAGCGAAGGACCAAAGACAAATTAAAGACCCCCATGTCCCTTGCAGTTACCCAAAATTTTATGGCACATAAGGTAATCTAGAATGCCGTTCAAAGTGCACTGCGATCTGTCAAACTTGGGTACCTTTTGCACTACCGAGGGACCAAATGCAGTACTAGAAGTGGTACCCAATCTGAGCCCGAGTGGGACGGACCTGGAAGGACTTCCCCGTTTGTCTTGCTTCGCTCAAATCAAACTGTCGAGCGAGCGATAGAAGATGCCGTCCGAAGCCAAAGTCATCACCGCTGCCGCCGCCAAGAAGAAGAAGAAGAAGAGGAAGCAGTCCACAGGAAAATTTGCGGTCGAACTGTGAACACGGTCGGGCAAGTCATTCTCGCTTTGTGCTTCACCGCTTGTTTGCGTTCACCCAGCCATCGTCATCGCCGCCATCATCAGATTTCAACTTAAGCCCGGTGATCCACTACCTGTTATTGTTGTGCGTCATCCACGCCACGAATCTTTCGGTTCGTCGTATAAGCAAATAACTTGCTCAAATTTATACATTTGAGTTGAGGATTCCCCGTTTGACCATGGCAATCAACTGATAACATCCCGCAGTGTTATTTATCTGTAAGAGCATCAAAGCTAACAAAGCCATCGGCCCTTTTCAGGGCCATCAAATTGGTGTAAAAGAGTTAAAAGAGAAATATTTCCGACTTTATATATGACTTCTTATATTCCTAAATCAATTTCACAGCTTCATACAAAATTTCATTTGTCATGAATAATTTATGACTAAACATTTTGAGACTGTAATCGCGGACGCTGCTGTAGTGCCGTCGGGGTGAGTGCTCAACATTCCAAAACAATTGTAAAATAGAGTGGCATTTCCAACAGCGTCTTTGATGTTCCATATTTTGTGGGAACACTTTGATTAGCAAAATTATCACATGTAACAAAATTGCGACATTTTAAGAATGCATTCGAATAGACATTCTCATTGAACAATTGTAATAATTTTGGCACCCATGGATCAGAAATTTACCGTCATAATAAAGAAAACTATTGAATATCATGCGTGATTTTAATTTATTGTAAGCTATTAAAATTATGTTGATATTTTTACTGTCCATACGAACGCGCATGTGAATTTTCCAAGATATGTAAATCCCTAACCAAGACATCAACTTCATGTACCTTATCCTAGATTGGTCAATCAGAAGAAGGCGAAGAATACGAAAGGGAGGAGCATCGTCTGCAATTCAAATTATGTAAAACATACTATCTTTGACAGATTCGGTTCATTTAAGGGACGAATGACCTTCGGATTAAAATCCCTCTGTAACAACAACATGATTCGGTTCATTTCATTTACACTTTCGAGCTAGTAAGAACTTCTCGTGATAATATAGCTAGTAATATTTCTTAATGTGCTTACCAAAAACTTGCTATAATCTCTTAATTCATCTCGTAGCATCATACAATATCTGATTTATCACGAATAATCGACAATACGACAATTTGAGGATGTTCCAAGAACGCTGCTGCAGTGCCGTCGGGATGCAACAACAGCACAATGCTCATCTTGTACATCCCTTGCCAAGAAATCAATTTCATATAGCCTATTTCTCAGATTAACGTAATAAACAACATGTAGAAAATCAATTCAGATCAATAGTTGCTCATTACAATTGGTCAAGAAACAATTTATTGATTTTAATGTCGCAATTTTAATACATTTTCCAATTTCCGTACTCGAGAATTTTGGAAGCGGGGGCCATGATGCTCTGGATGGATTGTCCTCCATGACTGGTCCTGGCTGGATATATTCGTGGGGAGAAACTCGACCCTTTACTGCAGGAATTTCATTACCAACTCTTTGGTAAAGCAGAAATTTTCCGAGGAAAATTCTGATGAAAGTGAACTTTTTCAAAACAACTCTTATTGATTGGAATATTTATCAACAACTCTTTGTTAAGTACAATCATCCTTAATAACTCTTTGCTTCATCGCCAAACCAAACCATTTCATTGAATTCATCATATACAAGAATATGAATGGTAAGGAGAGGCAGATGGTGTATATTTCGCTGGCGTTACTTTCCAACAGGTCGCCGGTTCGCGCTGACTACTAATCCGTCCACTGAATGATTTTCAGTTGTTGCTTTCGCTTCGTTGATCTCTGGTTCCGTTCGCTACTCGCACACTGCTGTGGCTTTCACGCGCTCTTCTTTGCTGCTCCGCTGCTTGATCCGTTCGTTATGTCGTTCGATTTGTGAATGAGCTGGGAGCAGAACAACCAGTGGTTTTATTTGCTCGAGCTCCGTTCACCGATGGCGAGTGGTGGGGCTCTCCCTTGATTGTTTCGTCACTCCGTTCGCTACTCGCACGCGATTGGTTATTGCTTTCGCGCTATTTTCGTTGATGGTGTAATTCTTCGCTGAGAAAAAAAGGCAACTCTATTGATTTTTCATGCAAAATGACCGACTTTGATAAACTATATCTCAGTTATTTATGGACCGATTTGAATGAAATTTTCACAGAATATCAGACATAACTTAAATTTTAACATATGTTTTTGAGTGATTTTTCCAATCACACGTTGAAAAGCAGTTACGGTTTGACTAAAGTGAATATTTTGACGATTTTTTATGATTGACATAACTAAACATATTGAAGGAATAGCTTCATGGTATCTTCAGCAAAGTTGTAGACTTTGACGAGATGAATAAGTTTGCTGAAGACAGTTTTTGTGTAAGGCTATGAAATTTTAAGATAAAAAGTTTTGAATTTTTCGTCGAAAATTACAGTTTAGTCAAACCGTTATTACTTATAAACTTGTGATTGGAAAAATTATTCAAAAATATATGTTAAAATTCAAGTTACATCTGATGTTCTGTGAAAGTTTCATTCGAAAATATTTCCATAATAACTGAGATGTAACTTACCAAAGTTGGTCATTTTGTATGGAAAATCGAAAAAGTTGCAAATGCATGCGAATAAGTTGGGGCCTTCCTTAGTCGAGTGGTTAGTGTCCGCGGCTACAAAGCAAAGCCATGCAGAAGGTGTCTTGGTTCGATTCCCGGTCGGTCCAGGATCTTTTCGGAATGGAAATTTTCTTGACTTCCCTTGGCATAGAGTATAATCGTACCTGTCACACGATATACGAATGCAAAAATGGAAACTTTGGCAAAGAAAGCTCTCAGTTAATAACTGTGGAAGTATCACTAAGCTGAGAAGCAGGCTCTGTTCCAGTGAGGACGTTATGCCAAGAAGAAAAAGAAGTGAATAAGTTCTCTGTTTATTCAACAAACCAGCTGAATAATTCATGGGTGCACAACAGAAACAGGGTAGCAGATCACAGGGATTTAGTTGAAATCTGGAAACGTAGCTCAATCTTGAAATCTTGAGCGATTTCACAAACCAGATTCTGGATTAACAGCTCAGCAGGCTTCTAGCAGCGAGGTACTTCTCGCTAAGCAAGTTCGGAGGAGCTCTTACCAGCTCGAAAGCGGAAATGGAATGAAACTGAATCCAACGAAGGCAGCATGTTTTATAACCTTGGAATAGCAGATGATGCTCCTCCCTTTTGTGCTCTTCGCTTTCTGAACGACCAATCTGGGAAATGGGTATGTGCCAATAATGTGTTGGGCTTGGAATTACTTGAACATTGCGGAGAATACTATTACGTGAGAAATTGGTCGAACATGAATTGTTGGAATGATTGGCATTCCCTAAATATTCAATACGAGCTATTGATAATTAATAGTTTTCTTTATAATGACGGTAAATTTCTGATCCATGGGTGCCAAAATTATTACAATTGTTCAATGAGAATGTCTTTTCAAAAGCATTCTAAATATGTCGCAATTTTGTCACATGGGATAATTTTCCTAATCAAAGTGTTCCCATAAAATATGAAACATAAAAGGCGCTGTTGGAAAAGCCACTCTATTTTGCAATCGTTGTGAAATGTTGAGCACTCACTCCGACGGCACTGCAGCAGCGTTCGCGAGTACAATCTCAAATGGTTGAGTCATAAATTATTCATGATAAATGAAATTTTGTATGAAGCCGTGAAATTGATTTAGGAATATTAGAAGTTATAAATAAAGTCGGAAATATTTCTCTTTTAACTCTTTTCCACAAATTTGATGGCTCTGAAAAGAACCGATGGCTTTGTTAGCTTCGATGTTGTTACGGATAAATAACACTGCTCGGACCAGCAAAATTCAGGGGGCTTCTGGTATTTGCTCCTAACGGGATTGCTCCTTGACCACCAATGATGATTTCATCACGAGTCGAAATTTTGAAGCGCGGGTCAACAGCTTCTCGGCCGATGAAATTTGCGGCGGCGATGACGATGGCTGGGTGAACGCAAACAAGCGGTGATCCACAAAGCGAGAATGACTCGCCCGACCGTGTTCACAGTTCGACCGCAATTTCTCCTGTGGATTGCTTCCTCTTCTTCTTCTAGGCGGCGGCAGCGGTGATGGCTTTAGCTTCGGACAGCATCTTCTCTCGCTCGCTCGACAGTTTGATTTGAGCGAAGCAAGACAAACGGGAGCGTCCTTCGCTATCGATGTCTGTGTCTGAAAAGCACGTCCGGTCAGAGCAAGCCGATCTGTCGCCTGCTGAGATGCGAGCCAATCGGAGAGTGAAAAGCAAATGACGTCAAATTTTCTCTAACCACCCCTATTTATAGATTTGCTTGAAATCAACGTTCTCTTTTAAAACAGTTATTAAACTATTTAGACAGGTATGTGGGATTCAGTAAGTAAACGACATGAAGCTTTGATGTCTTGGCTTTCGATTGAGGTGCTAATCAAGAAATTCCGTTAAGCCAGTGCAAAGTTATAAACGTTTAAAATATTTCATGCCAACGTAACGCTCCTGGTTTTGAAATTCCAATTTCACTCCTGTATAGAGAAGAAAGACGTACTTCTACGTCAAAAGCATCATCCTCTATTGCACTAAATGAATGAAGCATGCAAAAAACAATCAAATTGAGCTTTGATATTTTAATTTGTTCACAAGATTCTTAGTTGAGCTGTCATATCCTGTCCTAGGTTTCAAGCAAAGTTCTGGTAAGAGCTTTTTGAAAAAAAAAAAAAAATGGTGCTGCTGCGATTCTTTAACGACCTTCAAACGGTACTCTCATAGCAAGGATTAGAAAAGAACGAGGGATATGTGAATTTAAGAACAAATGGGATTGACGAAGTCATGGAGAATCTACCGAAAAATGTAAAGAATATCACTTCGATGGATTGCAGATGAAATTTCTAACATTGTTTTCAGAGAGCTCCTTGTTGTGAAACTTGTGGATTTCATGGCATATCTGTGAGATCCAACATTATTTGACTGAAAAACAATGAACGTTTTGAATCACTGTTCACAGAAGCAATGAATCTGTATTAAAACTAATGATGACAAAAAGTTAAGTACACTTCGTAGATTACTTTGGTTTGTGATGGCTTATTTTCCCTGGGTTTTATCGTCTATCAGGTGAAATATATGCCAAAACGTCGGAAAGTTGAAGCAAAACGCGATTCAACTGGTCAAAAACTGATGGAGTCGATGAAACCCAGAAAAAAGGTTTAATGTATCTAGTTTAGTGGACCTCATATCCTGCGGCCCGTGGGTTTCCTATGGTACTCGAAACCAAAGAATGCGACCCACGAGGCATTTTTGGTTAAATGAAAGTAGTTATTTTTATTTTTCATTTTTTTTTTTTTGAGAATGAATAAATTGTTGTAACGATTATTATCGACTGATATTCAAAATTTTTCAATGTTTTTGATGAAATTTTAAAACTATTTGTCTTAGATCCTAAATTTGACTCTTTTACAAATATTTAGGGTTTCTTATATCATTTGACATTTAAATAAATGAATGATTTTTCAAATATGTTTCACCCCAGGAAGAAACCTAAATATTAAGAATTTCTCAGTCAAAATTTTAAAAAATCTGTAAATCCCTGGGCTTGGAATTATATTTTCCAGGGAGCGATGAATTTTGATAATGGATCGCTGTTGTTAGTAGTTTTGATTAGATGTTGGGTGAATTTCAAAGCAATGGCAACCTCTTTATTACAAAATTTAGATTTTATCTTCTGACCTAAAGATTCTGGTTAAACTACTGTACTATGCAGTTGGGCTGCACTACGCTATCACTCATCAAAATTACTTTCACTTCGGGAAAATATAATTACAAACTGGCGAGAAGATTACGAACTGAGGGTGGGTTAGGAGCACAATCAGACCCTTGTATGTGCAATGTGGGATAGTAATTGGGAATGCCATTGACGGTTTGTAATCTTCTACGAGGTTTTCGAAAACCAACAGGGCGCGTGCACCGGGTTGCGGATAGGAGCAAAGGGAGATCAATAGCATCTACCTAAAATAATAGAGCAAAAAGCCGTTCCATGATTAGGTAATGTTTAGCGATCTTCTATGGTGTTCTAGTACTATAAAATTCTTCACTCACTGGGAATTCTGGCCTTGATAACATCAATAGTGATAAAAACATAAAATAATACCTGATACTTAATAAGTACAATGTAGCTTCAATGTATTAATAAATGAAATAATCAATTTTCTATACTTGACAAGGTTTTGAAGACAATCAATGAGTGAAAGAACTACCTGATAGAAAAGCCACATCAGCTAAGGCTATGCATATACAAATGTTGGTCATAGGGTAATGGCGAGCATTCGGTATGTATGTCCATAACTGATTCTTATCTAATAGGGGCACTAGAAGACCACGCGGACAATTTCGAAACAAATTATTTTTATACATCGGTCTTACGATCCGAAAGGCTCAGCTATGCTGCAAAGTCATTTTATAAGCTATTCATTACTACTGTTTAATTGTTTATAATTCTAACAAAACTACATAATTAACTCATTACTAATCACTGTTCCTATATTCTCTTTTTCTCTCCATCTTATCTGTTGCATGATTATGAGCATCACTAATATAATGCATGAGCATGCACAATAAGAATAATTTCAGGATACCTGGATAGAATAGCTTCGAAAAGGGTGCTCAAAATATAATATTCCTGGTCAGGGAAGTATTATTATCAAGGGTATGTACAATTTTTCCATTATTAACACATAGAGCACACAAACAAATGAACTAATAATATCAAATATTTTTTATATAAATCAGCATCGTCAATCAGTGCAAAAACAGATAAAGTTTGTAAAGTTATCACCATCGATTGAATTGCGCTCTGTATAGTAATGTTCAATCAGTATCAAAATCTCTTAAAGCGTCGCATTGTGCCATCAGCAGCCCTTAGCATCACTCTCATATTGTTATATTTTTTGTTTATAAAATTTCTACAAAGCGATCAGCATATTATTTCTTACTTGTACAATGGCCGATCTATTTGGAATTTTAATAAGTCAAATGAAACTTCAAAATTCAAATTAAATTGCTTTCAGCACATTCACATTTTGCAGCATTAATCGCATTACTGTGTCAAGTCTTCTCCAATTCCCTATACCCTACCCCAACCCTTCTTATCCTTTCCGATGGTGTTCAAGTGGTCCGCATAGACTATTACGGCCATTACCTATCCCTTCCCCCGGCTTTGGACTGACTTGCGCTCTCATTGCCCCACCAAACGCTGCAAAATGAAAATGAAAATGAAAATGAAAATTTTAAAAAATCTGTAAATTTTGTTAGTGCAAGCATTTAGCCGCATCGTGTCAAGGAGTGTGAGTTCGATTTCCGCTTCAGTTCGGAAAACTTTTCATTAGGAATGTTTCCCGATTGTACCACTGGGCGTTGCATGCTAGTCCGTTGTCTAGTGTGTTGTTTCCTTCAAAGGACAAATCGTCCACTGGATGCATTAACGTGTAGGTGTATTTTTTTTTTCAAATCTACATTTTTCGTTCCAATAAAACCGATAAAATGTCTTAATCGGAAGAACATAAGAGCACGGATTGAATCTGGAGAAAACATTGATTGAAACAAGCAGAAATTCTGCAATGCATGTATAAAAGTGACCAGAAGGGATAAAGCAAATACAGTTCGAGGATGACTGGAAAAAGCTTGTCTAATCTATATATCTATATTTCTTATGTTAATAAAAATGGAATGGTGTTTGTATGTCACGAAATTGAATGGAAATGGGTCAACAGATTCACACAACAATTCTTTCACTATTACCTTCGTTAAGGGCTGCGACGTAGGGGGGTCTGTAGCCTTGAAATTACGCTTCCGCTTCATAAGCGGAATGTCATGGGTTCGATTCCCAGCCCCTCCACAAAAAAACCCGTCCAGCCACCAGAAGACGCCTCACGGAGCACATCCATCCTCCGTCAGTATCAGATGGCAGCTCGTAGTCAAAATTAACTGAAAAATATAACAATTTCATGTGTTTTTTTATATTTTTATTTTTGAGAAATTGGATTCTTTGAGGTAAGGATCATACTTCTAGAATGCATTAAATTATCTTGCATGGCTCACAGGCTCTGATTAATAAATCGTAATTCGGCCTGCAATGTGCTGCAGTTTTAGCACCACTGATATATTCCTGGCCTATAATAAACGATTCACCGTGAATTATCTTCTTCTATTTAATAGTAAAAAAACTAGTCCCACATCAAAAGTAGCTGTGTGGGATTAACTGAAATTAACAATACTTGAAACAGGCAACATCCGCAAACAATAAAAATCCAATCACACCTGTGCACGACCACAAGTACGAATCCTACTTTCGCATCACCACATCCCTCAAAAGAATACTCAAATCGTCGAACTCAACGAATCGTGACCACCGCACATCGCCGTCGTAGACTGGAGGAAACAAAATCCGTCATAAATTTTTGGCATTTCGTGGTTCCTCTCTAGTGACTGCCCGCTTCCTTCGCTATCCTCACAGACCTCGTCCAGAATAAGATTTTTTAATCGCGTGAATTCGACTTAATTACTGCCTAATTTACGACGCAAGCAAACCCGCTGAAACAATTGGACCGTCCTGCCCCTTGTCCGCGCGTTGAAGTCCACACTGGATTTGGTCTCGTATCGCAGGAACGAAGTAACGATTCGCCATTTATCAGCGGTGGACGTTCGCGTTTTCCGTATGTAATTGCGAATTATTTTATTATACGATTCAGGTGGTGTGGAAGACCTGCGGAAGTGCGACGCAAGAATGGACTCATTAACCATCCGTATATTATCCCTTACTGGTGGCACAATGGTCGGAAAACGGATGGAGTTTGGCCAAAACTTGTTCTATCTTGTAATCTCGCGTAACTTTCCGGAAGGACCTATCTAGCATTGAGAGGCTCGCTTTGTGTACATTCTATTTAAGCAATAACTGAGCCACAACAGAGGAGATGCGTTATTTTAGTATGAAACGCTAGCCAACATTTAATTTGTATTAGATCGAATTTAATCAAAATGTGTATGAAGAGTTTATACATATTTTTTCAATAAATTTATGAAAAAATTTCGTCAATGTAATATGTTTTGAAATAATGAAAAATATAAAAATCTCAGTTTTGACCACCTTTTGGTATGGATCCCGACCATTTTGCGGTGGTCGCGTTTCGCAGCCTAATATACAATCGTTAAGGCACTCTTGTACGATGCGGCGCAGCTTTCGGCGCGGACAGTTTTGCGTTGTTCTTTTCGTCTGCCAATAATGTATTCCGGTCAGGTTCTGGCTCTGATTCTGATTGCTTCGCGATTGGCTCAGGTATTCTTTTTTACGATGCGAACGGGCGATTGCGAAATAGAACTGGGATAAAAGAGTCCGAATGCTGACGCGAAATGAGCGATTGTTCTCGGTTGAGTTGGATTTTTGAACATTTAATCAAAAATTCATGGGATTATGAATCGGACCAGATTGTATGAAATATGACTTCCTTCAGCCTAACTGATAGAGTCTTATGAAAGTCAGAGAAATTTAGGTTGGATTCATGAACCTAAACTGGGATGTCGAATGACTTTTTGGGCTCCTGCTATCTCTCCGACATTTTTCATAAAAATCACATGATTTGAGCACCGTTTCATTTTTGACAGTAGAATGCAATAATTTCCGCTTAAATTGCAACATTTTAGTGTTCAGTACTAAGACAATAGCCACTTTTTTTGGGGAACCTCATCAGGGCTGGTAGCAGGTCTCTTTTTGAAGACTTGGTTACTATTTTAATGTAAGTCTTTAAAAAGTCTTAATATTTAACGTGTGGTTACCTAAATGGTATCTTAAGTCACTTAGTTCCATACAGGGAGATTTTCACGCGAAAATTCTACAGGTCTTCAATAATTTCAAATTGGATTCTTTGAGAATAAGCCTCATGAATTTTCCTAGTACTTCTTAAAAATGTTTTTTTTTCTGAAATACTTTTAGGGATTCTCCAGAAATTCATTCTACAATTTTCCCAGGAGTTCGTCCGGAAATTCTTCCAGCAATTTCTCAAGTGATGCTCAGAGAAATTTCTCCAGTATTTGTTCTACGAAATCCTTCAATACTTACACAAAGGTAGTAGGGTAGTTTACACAGGGATTACTCTAAAAATGTTTCCAGAAACTTTCTATGATTCCCTTTAGATATCTAGATCAAGATCTAGGTGATTATCCAATTATTTCAATGGGAGATCTTCCGATAAAATCTATAATTCCAGAGTATTTGAAGAAATTCTTTCAGAGATTTTCTCAAGAAATCCTACAGAAATTCATGCGGTACATATTCATATCGACTTCTTCAAGAGTTACTCTCAGGAGTTTCTGAAATTTCTTTGACCGTTGTAAAATCAGGGATAGGGTGCGACTCAAATCTCTTTCGATGCGCTGCTACGAGACAACACCTAGAATTTGAAAGAGTCGTGCAGGAGTAATTTTTTCTGCACTCCACCCCGGCTCCGCTGACTCGCACTGTGCGATGGACTGCTTGGTATCGAATTGTCTCATTCTCGTTCTTTGCGTTTCGTACACGCGTCAAAAATTCCACTTAAATTCAAATCACCAATATGTGACCGTCAAGCCTTAAAACACAATGGGCATAATTTATTACCACCTTAAGTTTCTGACTTTACCCTATTACATTAAGATTCATTATGCGTTTTTGCAGTGCACTCATTAAACTTGTCCGATGTCAAAGCATACCTTACTGAAATTTTCCTAGCGTGAATTTTTCTGCTGACACGAAGAGATTGAAAGAGTATAGACTGTGTTTCGCTTTGTCTCGCACAAAAAACAGGTTGTGTCCTGCACTTTGCTTTGTGTTACTCCCAAAGAATGGGAGACGCACATTAAATTTCGAAGTAGAACGCATGTTTTCTGCACGGCACTGATTTTTCAGGCATTCCCTGTGCAAAAGTTCATCAGTTCCTGGAAGAATGCCTGGAAATAATATTTAAAGACATCCTTGAGGAATTTCTGATGAAATCTTTGGAGAAGTTTCTGGACTATTCCTTAAAAGTGTCCTTAGATAAATTTCTGGTTAGAACAACAATTTTGTTAGAAATCCCTGATGATATCTCTGGAGAAGTTAGAGGTTTTTCAAACGGGAATCTCAGAGCAAGTCCTAGGAAAATCTATGGAAATTTCTAGAGAACCTAGGACTTTTTTTGGGAATTTTCTGATAGAAACTTTGGAGAACTACCTGTTGGGATTTGAGGTAATGTCTATGTTTTACCTAAGGAAAATTTCAGGTGTTTCGTAAAAATCACTATTTTTTTTTTTTTTTTATTAGGCACTCCGTGCTCGTGGCCACTACTGTGCCGTGGCCACTACTCAGTTGATCTGTAGCTGCTTTATCGATACAGATCTATTTTCAACTTATCTATATTTACATCTAGTTTAACTCTCTCCTACTCTTTTACTCTCACACCGAGCAGGTAGGAGAGAGCTCTGCTATTAGTGAGGCTAGCTGCCTGCGAAGAGGGTCAGTTTGTCTCAGTCACCATCTAATACTGACGGAGGATGGATGTGCTCCGTGAGGCGTCTTCTGGTGGCTGGACGGGTTTTTTGTGGAGGGGCTGGGAATCTTACCCATGACCTTCCGCTTATGAAGCGGAAGCGTAACCTTAAGGCTACAGACCCCCCTAAAAATCACTAAATGAACTCCTGAAAACAATCATGAAATATTATATACCAGAATAATTAAAAATTTGCGCAAGTCGCTTTTTTCTGGCAATAAGACCCTGAAGTTCATATTTTCAAAACAGTCCGTCGTTACCAGCCCTGTCAAAGCCATATTCTTCAAAGCTTCTCGCTTGTAGCACTGCTTTGGCCTGGTTACGGAAGTTTCACTTGCTGTCGTCAAGGAGTACTGACTGAGCAGTTGGACGATATAATTCTCCGTCCTCGTATAGTCGAGGAACGTGATACTGCGAAACGTCGTCATTTAATCGACGACCAGACTCAGTGAGAGTTGAATTTCTGGTTTTCCACTGTGGAGTGGAAGTTCCAACTCCGTCTCGATGTTTTATTGCGGAAAATTAACTTCCAGCAACGAGTCGTGAGTTATATTCTGGACTTTTGGAAGCCGATCTTGGATCTCGGTGTTCCAGTCTTCTATAATGTGTCGTGTAATGATGATGATGATGATGATGATGATGATGACGATAATGTGGATGACGATCAAGTGAACTTAATGCCGCGCTTCATATCCATCGCTTTGGTTGGTCATGTTTCCTAGGCGATTAATTCCCATATCGAGATGTTGGAGTTGTTGGTGGTTTTCTGTCAAGTCCTTCGCATTACCGATTATGGCAACACGCACCGATGAGCGCCATTTCTTCACCAGAGAGGACCGGTTTTTACGCGGCTGGATGAGCTGAACTGACGTGGAGTTGCGGGGAAATGCCTTGGACTTCAAGGCTTGTACTCTCTTGGGCTGCAAGTACCGACGGCAGATCTGTAGCTAGGAAAAGAACTTCAGGAGGGGCGTTTTGAACAGAGCGTGATTAAATTATCCAATTAAGATGGGTAAATCCAGTTTCGAAAAGGGTCTCAACGCGTATAGTCACTTACGACCCTGACGACGAAGTGATGCGTATATGACGAGATGTCCTGTTTCTCGCGTCTAGATGAGTGACAAGCCATTCGGCAGTTAATGGCAAGTCTGTGTTGGCCGTCGTGGTCGTCTTAATTAGTGGTCATTTGTCGAGGATGAGGAATCCATTCGTCGTAAACTTCTTGGAATTTATTGCGCAATTATTACAATACCCGAAGGCTTCAGTCGTTTCGATGGGTTTGCAAGAGGATAATTCGAATTAATTGTTTTGCTCGAAGATAAGTTGATACTTGAATACCTTTAGATTTGAAGTTGTTTTTCCTTATTTTAGTAAAGCTTTGATCTGTGAGAACATGCAATTTTCCTCGTTTTGCAGTGAATGATGCTAGTACAATCCGATGCCAAACAATTATTTCGGCTTTGCGCCTATTTTCGTCGTATCCATTTTTATTTTGGTCGCAATCAGTTTTGATTCGTCTCACAGCTAAAACGGTTTCACTTCAACGTTATCATAAAATGTTTAGCTAGATTATTTATATTTGTTTGCTTCAATAATCATGGGTAACTATATGTCAGTGATGATTAGAAATGTCTATGGTTGGAAATGGGATATCAAATGAGAATGTTAAGAGTCTTAAATGGTCCTATGTGACATATTCCCTTTTGGAACCGTCAAAATCACTGTCACTTTCAAACCCATCTCACAGTCCCCATCTTGACGTGCAAAAGGTCACCCAAACAACATATTTCATCGAGTCGCATGGTGTAAATCATTGCGCTGTCATGTTGTTTTTATTTTCGCGGTCCCCATCAGATTCATTGCTAATATTCCTGTTCCAGTCCGGGTCTTCTCTCTTGCGCTAGAATTGCATCTCGAGAACAAAATCAAAAACCAACAAACATCACACACACGACATGTATGAGTTTCCTAGTATACACGGCAGAGTCGCCGCCATCACTCTTCACTTGACATCATTCCGAGACCGGACCGGACAAGGTCTGTCACCAAATTCCTGATTTCGCGTGAGAAGAGGCGCACGCGAGCGCCAAATTAATTAGTGTGGACAAACGGTCTAAATTCACTGGCCGAATAGAGTTTTCCCGATGGATCTGATCTTGGAGGTTAATGGTTCAGGGTTCATTCAAATATTACGTAACGCAAAATTTGTCAATTTTAGACCCCCACCCACCCCCACGTAACAGCTTTTGTATGAACAATTTTGAATTTTTGTATGGACCGTAACACTGTGTTAGACCCCCTCCCTCCCCCTGTTGCGTTACGTAATATTTGAACGGTCCCTCATCGGCTGGCAAAAATAAGGCGTTTTGGACAACCCTATAAATTGAACATTTCGAAATTTTTGAACCTCTTGAGCATTCCTAAAATAAATTTTGGTAATAGGGTTCTAAAACTTTCGATAAAATCTTGTTTTTGCAAAAAAATAATATTCATTGCGTCGACTAAAAGACAACTTTTGACGTAGAAGTACGTCTTTCTTCTCTATACAGGAGTGAAATTGGAATTGCAAAACCAGGAGCGTTACGTTGGCATGAAATATTTTAAACGTTTATAACTTTGCACTGGCTTAACGGAATTTCTTGATTAGCACCTCAATCGAAAGCCAAGACATCAAAGCTTCATGTCGTTTACTTACTGAATCCCACATACCTGTCTAAATAGTTTAATAACTGTTTTAAAAGAGAACGTTGATTTCAAGCAAATCTATAAATAGGGGTGGCTAGAGAAAATTTGACGTCATTTGCTTTTCACTCTCCGATTGGCTCGCATCTCAGCAGGCGACAGATCGGCTTGCTCTGACCGGACGTGTTTTTCAGGCACAGACATCGATAGCGAAGGACGCCCCCGTTTGTCTTGCTTCGCTCAAATCAAACTGTCGAGCGAGCGAGAGAAGATGCCGTCCGAAGCTAAAGCCATCACCGCTGCCGCCGCCTAGAAGAAGAAGAGGAAGCAGTCCACAAGAGAAATTGCGGTCGAACTGTGAACACGGTCGGGCGAGTCATTCTCGCTTTGTGGTTCACCGCTTGTTTGCGTTCACCCAGCCATCGTCATCGCCGCCGCAAATTTAATCGGCCGAGAAGCTGTTGACCCGCGCTTCAAAATTTCGACTCGTGATGAAATCATCATTGGTGGTCAAGAAGCAATCCCGTTAGGAGCAAATACCAGAAGCCCCCTGAGTTTTGCTGGTCCGAGCAGTGTGAGTTATCCGTAACAACATCGAAGCTAACAAAGCCATCGGTTCTTTTCAGAGCCATCAAATTTGTGGAAAAGAGTTAAAAGAGAAATATTTCCGATTTTATTTATAACTTCTAATATTCCTAAATCAATTTCACAGCTTCATACAAAATTTCATTTGTCACGAATAATTTATGACTCAACCATTTGAGATTGTACTCGCGGACGCTGCTGCAGTGCCGTCGGGGTGAGTGCTCAACATTTCACAACGATTGCAAAATAGAGTGGCTTTTCCAACAGCGCCTTTTATGTTTCATATTTTATGGGAACACTTTGATTAGGAAAATTATCCCATGTGACAAAATTGCGACATATTTAGAATGCTTTTGAAAAGACATTCTCATTGAACAATTGTAATAATTTAGGAACCCATGGATCAGAAATTTACCGTCATAATAAAGAAAACTATTAATTATCAATAGCTCGTATTGAATATTTAGGGAATGCCAATCATTCCAACAATTCATGTTCGACCAATTTCTCACGTATTAGTATGCTCCGTAATTTTCAAGTAATTCCAAGCCCAACACATTATTGGCACATACCCATTTCCCAGATTGGTCGTTCAGAAAGCGAAGAGCACAAAAGGGAGGAGCATCATCTGCTATTCCAAGGTTATAAAACATGCTGCCTTCGTTGGATTCAGTTTCATTCCATTTCCGCTTTCGAGCTGGTAAGAGCTCCTCCGAACTTGCTTAGCGAGAAGTACCTCGCTGCTAGAAGCTTGCTGAGCTGTTAATCCAGAATCTGGTTTGTGAAATCACTCAAGATTTCAAGATTGAGCTACGTTTCCAGATTTCAACTAAATCCCTGTGATCCGCTACCCTGTTTCTGTTGTGCACCCATGAATTATTCAGCTGGTTTGTTGAATAAACAGAGAACTTATTCACATCTTCTTCTTCTTGGCATAACGTCCTCACTGGAACAGAGCCTGCTTCTCAGCTTAGTGTTCTTATGACACTTCCACAGTTATTAACTGAGAGCTTTCTTTGCCAAAGTTTCCATTTTTGCATTCGTATATAGTGTGACAGGTACGATTATACTCTATGCCAAGGGAAGTCAAGAAAATTTCCATTCCGAAAAGATCCTGGACCGACCGGGAATCGAACCAAGACACCTTCAGCATGGCTTTGCTTTGTAGCCGCGGACACTAACCACTCGGCTAAGGAAGGCCCCAACTTATTCGCATGCATTTGCAACTTTTTCGATTTTCCATACAAAATGACCAACTTTGGTAAGTTAGATCTCAGTTATTATGGAAATATTTTCGAATGAAACTTTCACAGAACATCAGATGTAACTTGAATTTTAACATATATTTTTGAATAATTTTTCCAATCACAAGTTTATAAGTAATAACGGTTTGACTTAACTGTAATTTTCGACGAAAAATTCAAAACTTTTTATCTTAAAATTTCATAGCCTTACACAAAAACTGTCTTCAGCAAACTTATTCATCTCGTCAAAGTCTACAACTTTGCTGAAGATACCATGAAGCTATTCCTTCAATATGTTTAGTTATGTCAATCATAAAAAATCGTCAAAATATTCACTTTAGTCAAACCGTAACTGCTTTTCAACGTGTGATTGGAAAAATCACTCAAAAACACATGTTAAAATTTAAGTTATGTCTGATATTCTGTGAAAATTTCATTCAAATCGGTCCATAAATAACTGAGATATAGTTTATCAAAGTCGGTCATTTTGCATGAAAAATCAATAGAGTTGCCTTTTTTTTCTCAGCGAAGAATTACACCATCAACGAAAATAGCGCGAAAGCAATAACCAATCGCGTGCGAGTAGCGAACGGAGTGACGAAACAACCAAGCGAGAACCCCACCACTCGCCATCGGTGAAAGGAGCTCGAGCAAATAAAACCACTGGTTGTTCTGCTCCCAGCTCATTGACAAATCGAACGGCATAATGAACGGATCAAGCAGCGGAGCAGCAAAGAAGAGCGCGTGAAAGCTACAGCAGTGTGCGAGTAGCGAACGGAACCAGAGATCAACGAAGCGAAAGCAACAACTGAAAATCATTCAGTGGACGGATTAGTAGTCAGCGCGAACCGGCGACCTGTTGGAAAGTAACGCCAGCGAAATATACACCATCTGCCTCTCCTTACCATTCATATTCTTGTACATGATGAATTCAATGAAATGGTTTGGTTTGGCGATGGAGCAAAGAGTTATTAAGGATGATTTTACTTAACAAAGAGTTGTTGATAAATATTCCAATCAATAAGAGTTGTTTTGAAAAAGTTCACTTTTATCGGAAAATTTCTGCTTTACCAAAGAGTTGTTAATGAAATTCCTGCAGTAAAGGGTCGAGTTTCTCCCCACGAATATATCCAGCCAGGACCAGTCATGGAGGACAATCCATCCAGAGCATCACGGCCCCCGCTTCCAAAATTCTCGAGTACGGAAATTGGAAAATGTATTAAAATTGCGACATTAAAATCAATAAATTGTTTCTTGACCAATTTTAATGAGCAACTATTGATCTGAATTGATTTTTCTACATGTTGTCTATTGCGTTAATCTGAGAAATAGGCTATATGAAATTGATTTCTTGGCAAGGGATGTACAAAATGAGCATTATGCTGTTATTGCATCCCGACGGCACTGCAGCAGCGTTCTTGGAACATCCTCAAATTGTCGTATTGTCGATTATTCGTGATAAATCAGATATTGTATGATGCTACGAGATGAATTAAGAGATTATAGCAAGTTTTTGGTAAGCATTACAGTAAGTATTACTAGCTATATTATCACGAGAAGTTCTTACTAGCTCGAAAGTGTAAATGAAATGAACCGAATCCTGTTGTTGTTACAGAGGGATTTTAATCCGAAGGTCATTCGTCCCTTAAATGAACCGAATCTGTCGAAGATAGTATGTTTTACATAATTTGAATTGCAGACGATGCTCCTCCCTTTCGTATTCTTCGCCTTCTTCTGATTGACCAATCTAGGATAAGGTACATGAAGTTGATGTCTTGGTTAGGGATTTACATATCTTGGAAAATTCACATGCGCGTTCGTATGGACAGTAAAAATATCAACATTATTTTAATAGCTTACAATAAATTAAAATCACGCATGATATTCAATAGTTTTCTTCATTATGACGGTAAATTTCTGATCCATGGGTGCCAAAATTATTACAATTGTTCAATGAGAATGTCTATTCGAATGCATTCTTAAAATGTCGCAATTTTGTTACATGTGATAATTTTGCTAATCAAAGTGTTCCCACAAAATATGAAACATCAAAGACGCTGTTGGAAAAGCCACTCTATTTTACAATTGTTGTGGAATGTTGAGCACTCACCCCGAAGGCACTGCAGCAGCGTCCGCGATTACAGTCTCAAAATGTTTAGTCATAAATTATTCATGACAAATGAAATTTTGTATGAAGCTGTGAAATTGATTTAGGAATATAAGAAGTCATATATAAAGTCGGAAATATTTCTCTTTTAACTCTTTTCCACCAATTTGATGGCCCTGAAAAGGGCCGATGGCTTTGTTAGCTTTGATGCTCTTACAGATAAATAACACTGCGGGATGTTATCAGTTGATTGCCATGGTCAAACGGGGAATCCTCAACTCAAATGTATAAATTTGAGCAAGTTATTTGCTTATACGACGAACCGAAAGATTCGTGGCGTGGATGACGCACAACAATAACAGGTAGTGGATCACCGGGCTTAAGTTGAAATCTGATGATGGCGGCGATGACGATGGCTGGGTGAATGCAAACAAGCGGTGAAGCACAAAGCGAGAATGACTTGCCCGACCGTGTTCACAGTTCGACCGCAAATTTTCCTGTGGACTGCTTCTTCTTCTTCTTCTTCTTCTTCTTGGCGGCGGCAGCGGTGATGACTTTGGCTTCGGACGGCATCTTCTCTCGCTCGCTCGACAGTTTGATTTGAGCGAAGCAAGACAAACGGGGAAGTCCTTCGCTATTGAAGTCTGTGCCTGAGAAGCACGCCCGGTCAGAGCAAGACGATCTGTTGCCTGCTGAGATGCGATCCAAGCGGAGAATGGAAAGCAAATGACGTCAAATTTTCTCTAGCCACCCCTATTTATAGATTTGCTTGAAATCAACGTTCTCTTCTAAAACAGTTATTAAACTATTTAGACATGACCCTTTGATGTCTTGTCTTTCAATTGAGGTGCCATTCAAGGAATTTCGTTAAACCAGAAAACAGTTATAAGAGTTCAAAATATTTCATGCCAACGTAAGGCTCTTGGTTTTGAAATTCAAATTTCTCTCCTGTATAGAGAATTTTTATTTTACTTTCAAACTGTGCGGCATAATCAAATGCAAACGCATTCAGTTCCCGATGGTTAGCGCCTGTGCTTTTACTGTTCATAAGTCGCAAGGTGGAACTTTCCCCGAGGTCGTGTACGACTATGACAAAAGCCAGGATCAGCAATTGGTATATGTTGGTTTGTCGCGGGTTACTTCACTTCAAGGGCTATTTTTGACAAACTCTTCCAATTTTTTGACGTTGGATAACGTCTTACGGCAACATACTGGGGTACAATTTCGAAAAACGAAAAATCGCTCGCGTCACGAAAAGTTGTTAGATTTTGACTTTTAATAACTTACTAACGCCCGGATAGATTTTCAAGATTCTTGCACCAATCGATTGGAAATCTTTCGAACCTACTCCAACAATGAAAACTATTGATTATCATGACTAAACTATTGAAAAATTGGGAAATATCGAAGCATGTCTTATTTTTTATAGAAAAGCACATTTTTCTTGTGTATTCCTGACACAGACATCATTGCGCGATATCTTAGCCACTTTCGTCATTCAAAGGGAAACGCCCCTTTCGGTCTTCTTCTTACTTCTCTTTATTATCTCGTGTTCAGTCGAAGCCAACCAAACTCGACTTCACGCGCGCATCAGTCAATCGTTGACCAGCAACCGGAGAAGGACTCATATCGGAATAAAATTTACACGTTCGTCGCTGCTGCTGCTGTTTATTCCCAAGCTAAAAGCTGCGGGTTCCGTGTAATCGCTCATCATGGCCCTTGGCATCCAGCTAGCCCATCGAATTCGTGGAGAATGCGTCCAGAAACCTTGATAATTATCGTCGGAGGAGTGAGCAAACCATCGAATACAAGGATGGACAAGAGAGCACAAAATTACCGACCGCATTTTAATTTAATCGTTTTCGGTGATCTTTTGGTGTGTTTCTGTCTAACAATGGAATGAAAACCCAGTTTGATCGACGGTGACTACCACCAACCGTCCTTTTCAGGACGACAATTTCATTTTAAAAGAGTTGTGAGAATTTTCCACCGTGAAGAGCGACATTACTGATGATTGAATGTGATTGATTCAGATTTTGGTCAGTCATTTGCACGCAACCATAAATGGGAAATAAATTTCCCATTGTGCGCGCGCGGGGCGATCCTCGACAGTGTGTGCATGAGTCGGATAAATTGCGAACGGCACTTGAATGAAGAATTCCTCCCGGTTTGTTTCGCATTTAGAGATGATCGCATAATGCCGTTGTCGCCGTCGCTACCTAAATGATACTAGAGCGATCAGTATCAACTCGTCGAACACAGAGCTAAAACTAATAAGAAACAGCTTTGTTGTCTTTCGATTTGGTAAGACATTGTCGAACGAATGGAAATACACACACAGAAAAGACTGCTACCGCCGCCCGACCCGAACGACGGGAACCTATGTTAAACTTTGTTTGCCATTTATCTCCGTTGAAAACTAATCATCCGAAACTATAATTGATAACTAAATAAATTATTGAATCAATTGTGGCCCTGAAAAGGGCAGTTGTTTGAAATTGTGCTTCAATGCAATTTCAGCACGTTCGCCACGGATACGACGAGTATCGAAAGGCTTCGGAACCCACTTAAGCCATCAATCTTAGTGGATCATGCGTGGACTTCAAGCGGAATATTTGTTTGTTGAGCAAAAGTTATCGCTCATGCTTCTTTTTCCATCGACCGGTTGAAGAGTTAATCGAACCAACCAAATAATAACACAAAATGTTCATAATAGGTCAACAATGGCATGCAACAAATAGTGTGAAAATTGATTAGAAGATCACTTATTTTCGACCTACAAGAATTCTGTGCCAATTTTCGGATTTTCATACAAAGTAGGCCAAAACCGTATCGAAAATCGGTCGAAAGTTAGTGTTGGGTCGAAAATTGGTGCTGTTCTCTCAGAAATCTTTCATAAGTTCGTGACGGTCTCAAGCCAGGAAATAGAAGATGCTAATGTTATCCAACGTCACTTTGGCGGTCGTATCTCGGAAACAACCTCTTACTTTTTAAGTTCAATCACGCCAAAGGCAGCAATTCTACCAAGAGGGTTGACTTGAGGAATGAGCTGCAGCGCTTAGGCAATCATCGATTAGTGACGCTTTGAGACGAACTGCGTGAAATACTGGATCATAGCGGCCAAGCCTGCATATTGATGAGTATCAATGTACAGAGCCTAAATGCTCATGTAACGGATATTGCTACAGACCAAAGCACTGGACCGATTCTATCAATTATCACGATCGAAGCACCCGAGCTATCAAACATCTAATCTACTGGAGGAGTTTGGCGAACTACAGCTGGAGCCAGAAACCGATCACCCAACCAAGCAACACAAGGAAGCAACGACCAAACAAACAAATTCAATCATCTGGCATTATTCCTGGAACACCAAACACTGGTTCTCGGAACCATAGAACGACAAATGGTTCTTTTCAGGACTACCAAAATAAGTCCAAAAAGAGTTAACTTCTGAAAACTTCATCCGATCAATAACAACACAAAACTAGTACACTTACAAATTCATACACTTGACAAATCAAATTATTAATCATCGTAGTTCTACGTCAACCCCGCGGTAATGTAATAGACATTACCCACCCCAAATTTTTTTTTCTTTTGACACGACATGTTTCGTTCTAACATTCCGAAAGGTAAACGCAGAATTTAATTTATCCAATATCTGAGTTTCAATCGAGAGGCTTGTAGTGTTCCAATGCTATAGGGTTTTAGGACTCTATAATCATAATTCATTAGAGATGTGTCGAAGACCTCATGTTCGCATGAGTAATAATTTCGTTGGCGAATCATGTCAAGCGAAATTGTCCAAATGTGCTTGAAGTGTAATATTTCTAGAAAATCAAACAAAAGAAAGTAGGAGAATCGCTAAAACATCAAAAGTTTGTAATAAATGTTCTTTTTGTAGGTATTTGCATCGCTGGGACTGGTCTATTCAGTGCTACAGTGTTCACAGCACCGGTGGCGCGGCAGTGCATCAGCAGATTTATGACACTAAAGTTTCGTTCATTTTGCGCTATTTTCTTTTGAGGCCAAGTGCAATCCTGAAAGGTATTCGAGTGCGATTTGAACCTTGCTTTTTACTAAACGAGAGCCGAACAACACGTTTACTCAGTTTTCTTAAGTTTTGTCTTGATTGAAACAAAAATAAAATCAAAATAATATTTCTTTGATGTGAGTTTATGCAACACTTCTGGATTTAAACTCAAATTTTGTACATACCGTAATCCAGGGTAGCATGGATCATTTTTTTTTTAATTTATTGAAATTTTCATTCGAAAATGCAAATGCAGCAAGTTTTATATTTTTAAAACAAGTACTGGCACCCATTGCTCGTGACTATATACTGTATTTTGTTTGCTGAAAGTTTTAAGCATGTTTAAACATATATTTTGATTGATTTTTCGATTAGGCTGATATGGGGTGACATTGATCATCGATGTAAAAAATGATTGGTAATATCGAAAATATCGTTACTTACTAAAATCATGGCCCCTGATGCCAAATATGAAGTCTAAACTTTTACAATTCATTTAGGGTAGGTGTACCAGTTATGGACATAGTGGTTCCCTATTTCGCCATACGTGATAACTTTAATGTCTTCTAATTTTCAAAATTTTTGTGTGTTGTAGTAGTTAGATTTAAGACATATTTCGATGTTAAAACATTCAAAAAGATTTAAAATGTGAATGTTATTAAAATTTCACATATGTCCAAATAGGGAACCACTACGGCCATAACTGGTACACTTTCCCTACTTTTATTATTTTATTTTAGAATGAAAAACATCATGAACCGCGAAATACGCCTAAAGGTAGGCAATTTCCTAAGGAAATTCTACATCCTCTTAAGTAATTAATCAATTATGCAGTATTGACAACATTCATGAGAATTTAGACAACAGAATCGTTTTTGGCGATGCCATTTTTAGTGAACAACACATTTTCGTTGCTTCCATCATTAGCAGAACTCATGTGACTCATCAATGTTTGGTAGTGTCATCAATGGTCATGGAAATTATTGTTTCGAAAGGTTGAAAAAAAATACCTATGAACAAAACTCTATTTTCACAACAACCTTAATTTATATTAGCTCATTAATATTAGAAAGACAAATACCATCAATGCATTGACAATATTTCACCGATAAATGTTGATTCGAACTTCTTACTAGGAGGGATATTCCGATCAATGTTACCCCGGATTACGGTAATGCTATTCCTAAAAGACCCTATTACACCGGATTTCGAACGAATTTATTACGATTGTTCGAAAAATACTTCAGAAGAGCCCTGGAATACTTCTAGGTGTCTTACTCCCACCGTTCCCACTTGCTTTTTCGTCGTCTGGACACCAGTGTTTGATTTAGGAGGAATGAAAACTCAAACATGCCGCCCATCCTGTGTGATGGCTGTTGTCTGTCTGCTCCCGAACGATGCTCCAATGAATTCGAAGTGATCGTGAAATTTCGGCAACTGCACTGCATTAGTCAGTCGCATCGCATCTAATGCATTGCATCTGTCTCGCCAAAAGAAACCGACAACACGGAATGAGAAATGTGTCTGCTAAAATTTAGGTTTTTAATGCGTGTCGGGTTGTGTTTTTCGGGAACCGATTTTGAAGGAAATACACTTCGCAGCATGGAACTGAAGGCATTTGGCGAAAACATCGCAATGCGATGTTTTTGTTAAATTGTTGTTGTTGTTGTTTGAGAGGGACTTTAACCCGAAGGTCATTCGTCCGTTTGTTAAATTAATTATCTTGATTGTTTCTTAAAAAAAAAACAGATGAAATTGATAATTTCTGTTAAATTCAGAAAATGTTTGTCTGGACATGACTCATTTTAAATTAAGTTTCTTTTTCTTTTTGGCATTACGTCCTCACTGGGACAGCGGCTGCTTCACAGCTTAATGTTCAATGAGCACTTTCACAGTTATTAACTGATGGCTGTCTTTGTCAATGTTGCCAGGGAAATCAAGGAAATTTCCATTATGAAAAGATCCTGCACCGACCGGGAATCGAACTCAGACACCTTCTAACTAAGAAAAACCCCTAAAACCCCTAAATTAAGTTTGTGGTATTGTATTACGCAGTTACGAAGAAACAAGGCAATCGAACTGCTGTGGTTAGTCCGAGAACTAAAAGGTTCAACTCTGAGTATTTTACAATGATTTAAGTCTGTTATGTGTCCACATTGATAGGATCATTGACTCATTTGAAATTTAATACAAAATATCAGGTTTTCTTCAAATAATATTTTAGCGTTTTCACTATAATTGAATATTTGTGCAAGGGTTTTAAATTGAAAAATCCAATCTGCTCTCAAGTAAACCTTGCACAATGGAAATCCGTTCTACATCGATATGGGTTTTTCTCGATTTTACTACACCCGCATTCAAACGTCGTTTCCACACTCCAAGCCGCGCGTGTCAGGAAGCTTCCAAACTCTATTCATAGTTGTCCTGCCCTAGCGTTGGCTGCTACAACTAGCAACCATTGCCACCGGCTTCCAGCAATATGCAACTATTAACTTATATTTTATGACGCCAGTAGAATTTTACGATTGACGCGACCGCCGCCAGTCTCCGCGCGCCGTGGAGATTGTGAAGAGTTTGAATATATTCCAATAGACCTTTCCTGGTAGAAATAAGTTCATACGTTTCAGAATAAGAAGTACAATCATTTTAAAGAATCTTCCTTTCTTTTTTAGAGAAAATTATGAAATTATTATTACTCTACTGTATTTCTTAACATTTGTGGAAATCTAAGATGTTTTAAGCATCCCTAGAAATGAATTTTTGTTACTAGGGATGCTTAAAAATCAATTTCGAAAAAAACGCGAAAAATTTCAAATTTTAAATTGTAATTTTTATCCAAACAGAAAGATCTATTCCATTGAACAATCCGAACCCATAGGGCGGGGAAATGGCGGTACGAAATAGATTTCCGACTCCTTGGGTTTTGAATTTGCGCGCGATTACTTTAATGCAAATCGAGTGTTTGTGTGTTTGCGTGTGTGCCCGTTCACGGGTACTTCTGCTGGTAGCTGACGGACGCCGTCGATGTAGAACCCCCAGGCCGCCATCACTTACCTGGGTATGGAGAGGTGCAATAGCTGTTAGTTTGAGCAGAACTACGTACGGTAGTCACATTATCCATTTCGAAATGAATGGCATACCGTTGAAAGCTTAAACTACCGCTGGAAGACCGCCGTACTTGGATGGTCGTAAAAGTGCAAGTGTGCAGCAATTTTTGACTCGATAATGACGCCATCGAAGGATTCGATTATGGAATGATGAGCTAAATTTTTTTAATTGAAAAAAAAATCTTGAAAAATATTTGAGCAATCATTTCATTTGAATGCTAAATCTTACACGATGTTTTTTGCATTCAATATCGATAGAATCGTTTCAATTTATAATTGTAATTCTGTTTCTCTTCATACTGCTACTCGGCATCTGTCCATTTTCAAAAGCGAGTCATGTAATTTGGGTGCACAGAAGCATCGCATTTCCGGTCTTTGGCATGTCTTGTTTGATACCTAACAAAGAAAAAGAATTTTCAACATGTAATAGAATCAAATTTACAAACCTCGCAAACTTAACGACTTTGATTGACAAACTAGGAAAACGTTTATTTCGATTTTTTTGTGTAATTGCGAATTTTAATTGAAATTGAATCTTAAGTCAAATTGTTTCAATTTTCAATAAAAATTCAGCTTAGCTTCTATATATTACACTGCTGCTGTTGTAAGCTCTTTCGAAGCTTAAAAAATAGTGAGCCTCGAAAGTCCATTTGCACGAAATATGTGCAAATACATCGCATTCACGATGTTTTTCATGTCTCGATTAACAGGTCATGTAGAAATTGGTTTTAAGCATCCGAATTAAATTCATTCGTTTCGAAAATGACTAAGTAAATTGATTGTCATCAAATGCGATGATTTTATTAGCTCATCTTTATTGTAATTTATCGTTCAATATAAATCTTGCATTGTATCCCTACAGAATCCGTCTCAAAATTTCTTTCTTGGAGATGAATCATTCGTGTCAAATATTTCAAAATGTCCCCCGTCATATATTTGTCCCCGCCTTTCCTGGAAACACGGAAATCATCGCACGACGATCCATTCCGGCGCTCTCACCTCATCAATCTTCATGATTTCACACAATCCTAATTCCACCTTCTTTGTGTTCTCATTTCTCGCTCTTGCCCGACCAAAGAAAACGACCAAAACCTAAATCATCCGCACTTAATTTAGCTGGAAATCAAGGTCACCGGCATGTGTCAGAGAATACGTCCTACGATGACACCAGCAGCGACGAAGACAGCTCAACATCGCCGTCGTCATCATTCTTACACTTTCCGGGAATTCTCCGACACAGCTTGTATCCGCGTCAGTACTCGCTTTTACATACATGATACACTTCCTTCCTGGGCCCCCTTCCAGTTCCCGCCTGTAGAAACGAAAAAAGGAAAAATATGCAAATGCAAGCAGCCGCCCAGCACATCGCAAAACACGGAGTTGCAATTTTTGCCTTCTCGTGAATGTGTGTTGCACCGACAACAAGCGCGAAGCTTTTTATGCATTCCTGGCGAAAGGTTCCTTCGAACCGATTAACATTTGTTGGACAAATTGTGAGAAAATGTCAAATTTGTTTGATGAGCGATGTTTTTCGGATATTTTGCTATTCATGATTTATTCTAAACAAGTCTGGACAAACATTTCAAAAGGGCACATCGGCATTGGTAAACATTGGCTTTGCAAGACGCTGTTGATCCCAATTCAAGTCTTACACGCTCACCAATACCACTATCAGGAAGAGCTAACACTAATTTTTCTGATAGTGGTGTTAGTTTGCGTGGGCGGGCTAAAAAGGGCTCAACAGCAATGTTTCTAAAAAAGGCTCAAGACCTCTTGGGCCCTTTTCAAATGTTTGTCCAGAAGTGTGTCCAATTTGACATTGGTTTGCGATGTTTTTTAAGGAATTTTTCACCGTATCCCATATAGGCCTATTCACATGACGTTCCAAAACAGCTGATTGGGAAGCTCTTTGACAGTTCTTCTATGAAAATGACAGCTTCGTGTATGCACCGGTCCTCTACCGATGTAAACAAATGCATAGACGGACCTGTCACATGAAAAGGCCTATTGCATCACCAAAAGCGTTTTTGACACCTCTGTCCAGCTTGACAGTTTATTTTCTAGGGATGCTCAAAACGCTGTTTTATCCACTTTTTTCATTCATTTCGTCGACTTCAAAACGCTGGTTTGATTACACTGCGAAACAGGTTTTTGTCTCAAGCATCAAATTACCACTATTTACTTAATACGGTGTTGCTGAGTCCATTGCCGTTTTCAAAAATTTAATAGCACGTCTAGTTTTTGAGATATTGACTGTTGAAAATGCAACATTTGACTATTTCAGCCAACTTGCATGCAAGTTTCTTAGCTTGTAAGGAAATTTATTTGCTTAATTTGCCACAGAATTCAAAGTTTATGTGTATAACAATACTTATCAGTAGAGTTCATAATACTTTCGATGCTCAAAAGTTATTTTTTGATGTTTTAGAAAAGTATTGTATTTTGCCATATAAGAGAAACGAATAATTTTGCATAGAGACTGCAAGCATGTTGAAAAAAAAATCGATTGATTATAAATTTTATCGTGCAATTCCAACCAAATTATATCTGAATTGAAAATTTAAGTCCTCTGTTGCATGATTGCTAGATTAGATCACAAAAAAGTTTGGTGAATCATACTTAAAATTTTATGTAAACATCAATTAAACCAGTGTTTTATACAACTTTGGCGACCTGTAGCTAAAAATTGTGACGTGCTGCAACATTTCTGAGAATGGCATCAGATTCAGCAACCCCAAATCTACTAGAGACACAGAATTTGATCCTTGAGACACGCAAACTGTCATTTTTGTTACGCTGTTATAAACGAGTTATCCAGTCACGCCAAACACATTATTTCTGTTCAAGTTATTTGTAGTATTCCTAACGACGTTGAACAAGTCAAGATTGGAAAATAAATGCCTGAAAATGACATTTCTATACGTCACAAAAGAAAGCGCCATAGCAACCTCATTCGATTCGCAGAATCCCGTCCAATCACGATGGCGTACGTGACCGGACATGGCCTCAATCTCTCGATCGCGTCGAGTCGAGTCAGCAATCTCTCGAGCCGATCACTAACCAAATGCTATCAAGATTGCGTTCATCGATCATGGTGTACTATCAGCCAGTAGCCCATCTTTGCACCGACAAGCGGCAAAGGTCAAAGTCGGCGACCTAAATTGGATTATCTGCGTGTTTTTGCAAACATGCCCCAGTTGGGTCATTATTACGTCTTTGCTGCTCTCCCTGTGGTTCAGCAGAATATGGCCGGACTCAATTCTTCCGATGCGGACTTCAGGAAATAACAAGTTCATGATTTTGTTTTGATCAGAGCAATGAACGGGACGCATACAAAGTGAGCGTCCTTCTCTGAGTGCTAGCTTTGCTCATGGACGTCATTGGGAATGATCGAAAAATTTCCATATTAATTGGGGTCTTGTAAATTATTCATCGAATCGGTACACGGGATTGACAGGGCGAATCGTACTTGAAATTGAAAACATTCCTTGAAACGGTTCATCGGCTTGTGTGGGTAGCTTGGGAATGCCACAGATCATCGATACAGATAGATGGCTTGCGATGATTTCGATCAAAACTGTATAATAGGTAAAATGTTGAAAATATGTATGTTTACTTTCTCACATCAAACAAAAGCAATGTTGTGACAGTTCTCACAGCAAATAAAGAGAATTTTGTCTACATTACACTACTACGCAGGCAATAGGGTCCTAAATGTTCAATAATATCTTGTTTTTATTTAATAACACGAAAGAACATGTTACTGCAACTAATTTGGCAATTTTTCCCGCTCAAATAACGGTTTTATTTTAAAATTGGGTCCATAAATGAAATCTTGACACTTTTGTTCATGTTTGACGTTCGCTTAGTCGACAAAAACACCACAGGGGTTTTAGTTTTAACACTGGGGTTGTTCCTATCTGACATTTCTGAAGGGACACGGAAAACAAAATACACCCCAAATTTGAGTTCAAGCCAAGGGGTGTGACAAAATCTAAAATAATGTTTTTTTGGACTTAAGCAAACGAAAAACATTCAAAAAATGAGTAAACACGTATTTGTGGCCTAAACTCAAGCGTTTGTCACTAAAATTTTTACAGGGCTTTAGGACCCTATTGGATTGGTCTATTCATGTCGGCTGTCATTCGTTGATCACATTTGCCATGAAAACGATATAATTTGTTCGGTCGTTAAACGACGAAAAAAAAGGATCTATTTCTCAACAGATATCAAATACAATTGAAACGATTATCAGTTATTCATCTTTTAGCTGAATATCTGTGCCCGCTCCAAAAAATTCACAACAAATTCGGAAATTTCCATTTCGAACGAGCAAAACCTAACCTTGCGAAATTTGTTTTACAAAACATCATCGCACGCTAACATTATTGGTGGCTACTCTCGCTTTCGGCTCCCGGTTTTGCGCGCCTTTTAAATCGCCCTCAATCGTAATTCCCGGGCACGATTGAATATTAACTTCCTGAAGCCCTCACCTCGCCTTGTTCGGAGATCAAAAATCGTCACCGCGCTGCTTGTTCTTGATGATGGCCTGTCACGACAACGATCGTTCCGAAGTCCAAATCTGTCCCGAAAAGGAAATCGAAATGCTTGCATTTTAAGGTTGCACAAGTGAGCACGTGTTTCGCGTCCAGAATGCGTCATGTCGTGCCAGGAAAAGTGGGATCTTGGGGTAAGAGAGTTATTTCTTCGAATGCGATGTTCGAAATGTCGAAATATATAATGTAATGCAAAGTGATTGCGCTGTTCGAGCTTTCAGCAAGGCAAATTTTGTTTGTTTGACTCACATCTACAGTAAAACGTAAACGAATAAATTCAGATCGAACAACGGTTATTGAAATGCGATGTTTTCGCAATTTTTATTCAATAGGGTCCTAATGCCCTATCCCAATTTTAATACCAAACGTTTAAGTTTAGGCCAGAAGCATATGTTTACTCAATTTATTAATGTGTTCACGGTTTTTGAGATTTTGTCACACACTTTGGTTTAAATTCAAGTTTTGTGTGTATTTTGTTTTCCGTGTCCCTTTCAAAATAACGGACAGGAACAACCTCAGTGTTAAAAAGTTGACCCCTGTGGCGTAATCATCGACTAAGTGAACGTCAAATTTAAACCATATTTTTTATTAATTAAATCCTTTATTTGAGCAGGAAAATTTGCCAAAGTTGTGGCAAGAACACGCATCGTCGTGTCATATAATGAAAACAAGATTTTATCAAAATTTCAGGACCCTATTGAGGAATAGACGATTATGGGCCCAGCCATGAAAATGTTATCAACGCAATTCACGTTAGCTTAACATCCAGTTAACATAACAAATGACATGCGATGTTTTCTCTCCTTTCCGGTAAATTTTCAGCATTGAGTCCAATGATGAATTATTTTCGATGTTTCCTTAACCGACTAAATGTTTCCCAACATTCAAATCCTCTCTAAACGGTCAGTAGGGCATAAACGTCTTACCTTAGCTAATACCGCTGGACCGACTCGAATTTCATCCGTCATCATCGCCGTACAAGTTTCGCGTCCATGAAATGCTTTTCCTCTCGCCATCGCTTCGGATTACCGCGCGCAGGGTCAAGCGCGTCTCAAAAAAATCGCCGATTAATTATGCAATTTGCTGTTGTACGTTCAATCGTTTCCTAAACTCTTCTTCTTCTTCTTTCTGGCATTACGTCCCCACTAGGACAGAGCCTGCTTCTCAGCTTAGTGTTCTTATGAGCACTTCCACAGTTATTAACTGAGAGCTTACTATGCCAAAGACCATTTTTGCATGCGTATATCGTGTGGCAGGTACGAAGATACTCTATGCCCTGGGAAGTCGAGAAAATTTCCAACCCGAAAAGATCCTCGACCGGTGGGATTCGAACCCACGACCCTCAGCTTGGTCTTGCTGAATAGCTGCGCATTTACCGCTACGGCTATCTGGGCCCCTAAACTCATTCACCCCGATTCGCCGGCGCGATCCGGCGATCGTGTGTGCATCCGAAATCTTCAGATTTCATTGAATGCTAATTTTTTGCGCAGCAACAACAGCAATCGCTCAGATTTCCGCCTTCCGGTGTTTCAAATTTTAACTTGTCTTCTTCTTTTTTGGTCTTATTCACAGGTCGTGAGGATCTATCGCCTTCCAGCAGTCTCAATGGCTACACCGACGGCAGCGACGCCAAGAAGCAGAAGAAGGGACCCACGCCGCGGCAGCAGGAGGAACTGTGTCTGGTGTGCGGCGATCGGGCGTCCGGTTATCACTACAATGCCCTCACCTGCGAGGGTTGTAAAGGTATGATTCAGGTTTAGAAATAGTGCAGAGTTGGAATTTCGCTGAGGTATCAAATGACGTTACAGACTTTGTAATACAAAACTCGTGACTAGGTCGATAGTTACAGTTAGCGTTCGTTATAGATCATCGCATGCTAAATCATAAACATCGATAGACTTTTTATTCCAATTTTCGGAAATTTCGATCATAATTCTACAGAAATCGTATTTGCGATGTTTTATCATCATAGCATTCAGTAATGTACTGGAACATGTCTCATGTTCTGCTATGTCAAAAACATCGCACCAACTAATAACATCGCATTGCAGGTTTCTTCCGGCGGAGCGTCACCAAGAATGCGGTGTACTGCTGCAAGTTCGGGCACGCCTGCGAGATGGACATGTACATGCGGCGGAAGTGCCAGGAGTGCCGGCTCAAGAAGTGCCTGGCCGTCGGGATGCGGCCGGAGTGCGTCGTGCCGGAGAACCAGTGCGCCATCAAGCGGAAGGAGAAGAAAGCCCAGAAGGAGAAGGACAAGGTGCAAACGAACGCCACCGTCAGTACAACGAACAGCACCTACCGGTCGGAGATACTGCCGATCCTGATGAAATGTGATCCACCGCCGCACCAAGCGATACCTGTACGGAACCCGAGTGCTGTATGCGTCCTCGCGGAACAATCCTTTCGCTAATCCGCTCTTTCCCTCTCATTCCAGCTACTACCGGAAAAGCTCCTGCAGGAGAATAGGCTAAGAAACATACCTCTACTGACGGCGAACCAAATGGCCGTCATTTACAAACTCATCTGGTACCAGGACGGGTACGAGCAACCCTCGGAGGAAGATCTCAAACGGATAATGATCGTGAGTGCAAATCGGGTTCCATCAAACCAACTACGTAGCTCCAAGCGCCTAAATCTAACCACCTTCAACCTTCTTTTGTAGGGTTCACCCAACGAGGAGGAAGATCAACATGACGTGCACTTCCGGCACATAACGGAAATCACAATCCTAACAGTACAACTAATCGTGGAGTTCGCCAAGGGACTGCCAGCATTTACCAAGATTCCACAGGAGGACCAGATCACGCTGCTGAAGGTGAGTTCAAGGGATATACTGCAACCCTTTTGACGGGTCTACCCCGTTTGGCATAATGCCGTATGGCATAATGCCGTTTGGCATAATAGCTGTTTGGCATAATGTCATTTGGCATAACGATCGTTTGGCATAATCGCCATTTGGCATAATAGCCGTTTGGCATAATTGTGAAAACATTGAATTTGATCAAATTCCTGCCATTAAGAAAAGGGGTGCGTATAAACTGCTCACGATCGTACATTCCGTTGTCAGTTAGTGATAGGACAGAAGTATGTCATCATTTTTCAAGGAAACCAATATCCAATAAAGCTCTTTTGGAATTGCATCATACATGACTTCCGGGGTCATTAAGTGCAGGATATTATGGCGCAGCTTTAACAAAAATATATCCAACGCCTAAGTTATTCGATGTCATTTGAAAAAATAAAGAAACATGGAATTTTATGAAGCTTCTTATGGTACGGCATATCGCTGTACCACTGCAGTATCTTCCTTTTTCAAATTATGCCAAACGACCATTATGCCAAACGACTGTTATGCCAAACGACTATTATGCCAAACGACTTTATGCCAAACGACTGTATGCCAAACGGCATAATGCCAAATGGCATTATGCCAAACGGGGTAGACCCCCTTTTGACCGTCATTTCCACTTGCTAGAAGTACATATCGTGTCCTTGATTTATACAAAATAGCAAATACCAGTTATGAGAAATCTAGATGAAACTGAAGTCTCTTGTGTCCAAAATAGTGAGGAACCTGGAAGGCCCAATGATCTAAAAGTCCTCTGCTTTAACAGTCATACAACTCCCTCTTCAAAAACAAATAAGGGAATGATAACACCGTTGATTTTTGTTGAACTTCTGATAATTTAAGATCTTCGTTGTTTTTTGGACTTCACTACTTTTTTTTACTTTTTCTTGCTGTTCAGACTTCATATTTATTGGCTACCTTTTTTCCTTTTTTTTCACACACTGATTCGATAATATAAGAAAGCAGAATCCTCGTCAAAAGTATAGCCGGTTTACCTTGGAAAATTTGGTCCTTCTTGCCTTCTGATCATTTACACCTTCAGGAGCCAAACATCTGAGCGATTTACTTCACTCAGGTCTTTCTTCCTTCTGATTTTTCTTCCTATCTATCATTTATGCTCTTTAGCCTTTCCTATTTTTCAGATCTCTCTTCCATCTTTTGGTTCTTCTTTCTCATTTTTGTGTTTCTACCTTCAGCCTCACTACTTCTCCATGAACCCTTGGTAGTAACGCGCTAGTGGTGGATACGCATCTTGTTTTCTCCCGTAGTCGATGCTTGAAAAGTAGTCGTTTGCGGCTTCTCGTTGCGTTCCGAGTTACTCTTGGCAAGGTCAATATGCACATCCACGGTGTCTTCGGGAGTTCTCCCGTGTATCCTTTATACTCCGAAGCTTTTTCCGATCTTCTCCACAATTTGAGGTCCCTGTCGTTCAGTTGTATACAATCTGATTAGTTGCCTTCTACTTCTCTGCAACAGTGCTCGTCTGTCAGATTCCCTCTATTCCTCTTGTCTTTTTTTTTCGATTGCTTGTCGTCCTTTTCTTTTGATTTATAAGACTGATCTATTGTTTCAGCATTACGGTTTTGCACCATTTTGTCATTCCTACTGTACTTCTCTACTTTCCAGTTTCTTAATGATCTTGGCAACCCTTCCTGTTTTCTCCTCTCATCTTTCTGCCCTTATTGCTGTGTGTCTTTGCTGTCGTTAGGCATTGTGGTTTTCTGCCTGGTCTTTCTCATCTTTTAATCTTTTTGTTTTCTGTTCGTTTTGAATTTATGCTTTGCTGGTAATTTTGTCCGTAGGTCCTATCTTCTTTATTGTCTGCTCCTTCTCGAGTGTTTTTCCTTCTAATTTTTCTGCATTCCTTTTCCCTTCTAAATTTAAAGGTCCCACGATTTTGATCAAATATTTCTCTACGAAAAAAGCGTGCTTACTTCCTTTTTATGTTTTACATTTTGGTGTTTCTCGTCTTTTTTGTCTTTTGATTTTTGACTGATCTGTTGTTTTAACCATGATGTGCTTTACTTCATAAGTATAGAGTATTTTTGCCTCCAGAACTTTTCTTACATTGAATCATCTGGGTATTATGGTCTGTCATCTGATCTTTCTTATCTCTGCCTTCTGCTCGATCCCACTATCTTGTCTTGTCTTAGTGTTTGTCCTGCCTTATGATTTTGCTATCAAATTTGTGTGATGTGAAGCCAGATTCATTTCGGAAGATCCTAGACCAGGGCTACTCAACTTACGACCTACGGACCACACCCGACCTGCAATTTCCCTTGCTGCGGCCCACGATGACCTCAGTATTTGTTAGAATTGAATTTCAATTGAGCTTGCACAAAGTTGTTGAATTGGTTCAAAATACCGTAAAGTGCCGTAATTCAGCGCAGTTAAGGAATAAAACGATTCAAATGGTTAACTAAAAAAAGTATTGCATCAATAAAAAAGCTTTATGAGTGGATCGCTAGCAAATCCATTTTAGATTATGGGAAAAATATAAACTAGACTGTATTCATAATTTAAAATTGAGATTTTTTTGAAATAGTTCACTTGTAGAAATTGCCTAATTCCGCGCACTTTTGAAACGCTTTTCCATATTCCGCGCAGAAGAACGCCTAATTCCGCGCACTCGCGAAGCAATCAAATTAACATTAATTTCAATGTAAGGCAGAATTCATTCATTACGTAACGCTGAAATAGGAAATTTACAACCCCCTCCACCCTCCATAATACTTTTTGTATGACAAAAAGTAAATTTTTGTATGAGCCGTTTAGTTTTATTTCTTATATTTTTATGACTATCACATGAAACAAAGATAAACATTTGTTATGGTCTTTTCATTAACGTGGCATTGATACTTGTGAATTTCGTATAGGGGAATGTGTGGCAGTTTGGAGACCTTAACGAAATTCGATAGAAGTGCAGAAAACATTATCGAATTATCAGTTCTTTGTACTATTTTCAACAATTTTTAGATCCGCACTATTTCCGTTGTCCTATAAAGTTCACGAATGAATGAATGATTTTTCAAAATTTGTAATTTTTCGTGTCGATTTTTTATTGATGGGATGATATGAGCACCCTATTTTAGATTGTGAAATTATCTCATAGAATCATGTAATTAAACTTTAGCCGCTATACAATTGAAATCGACAAATAGAATCATACTGTGGACATTTTTTGTGTATTTACTCAAATTACCTTACTTTTTGAACTCGTCAGCGGACTACTGGAACATGAGCAGATACTGGTAAATAAGTTGATGGTATTTCGAGTATAATTTATTTAGAAAACTGACTTATAACATACATATTGCTTAATTTGCTTGCCAGCTTTGGAGTTGCATTTTACTTCAGTTGAAATTTCAAAAATTTATGCAGTTTTCAAGAAGTGCTCATTCCAATCCATTGGCGAAACCGCCCCTACTACCCCTATAGTTATTTGTATTCTGCATTGTTCATACAACACAAAAACCAGTTCGCATTATTGCTTGGAATCGATATGTCTTAAAAAAATCAATCAATTGTATCCGCTAATGCCACGAATACCTGAAACTTAAATCTGTTAAGCAAACTAGAAACCTCAGAAGATCCATAAAGTTTATCCATAAATTACGTCTCACAAAATATGGCCATTTGCAATCTCTCTTCCCCGTATATCATACTTTTTGTTATTTGTGGTTCACAATGTTAAGTAAATTTTGTGTGCACAGATGTATAGATTCTCTCCTCTTGTGGTATATTGTTCAGACAACAATTTTAAAATTTTTATGGGCTTTGGTCTTTGGATAAACTTTTTCTCTTAACATGAATGACCACGTGGTTTCTGGGCGGTCGCTTTTAGTTTCCCTGTAAGTGAGCTTTCCCGAGATTCTGCTTGCCCGTGAAACGTATTTATGCATGAAGACACTTTTCATTGAAATAGTTAGATGTGAAGACGAATATAGCATGTTTACCTTGTTTATTGTTCAGCGAAGAATAGTGCGCGGAATTAGGGCATTATAAAAAAAAACGTGACCTAAACCCGCGCATTACTTTTTGGGATGAGACTCAATGCTAATATTTGATAAGATTTCATAGAAGCACCATGAAACATATCTGTAGCAAGTAGTTCCATAGAAAATTGCATAAAAAAATAAAACATTTTCAATAAAAAAATCGCTTTTGTTTTTGTCCTACAGTCTTAGCACGGACGCTAAGGAAATTAGAAAAATGGCGTCAACTTCGACGGGCCTCCACTGATTATTTTTTTAAAATGCCTTATTTGCTTTTATTGATGATTCGAACTTATTCTAAATAGTAGTAGCATCAAATAGCATTGAAAGTTGTTGCAATATTGATGTGTATTTCCATATATAAATCGTTTTGTATGAAATGCGCGGAATTAGGAAATGCGCTGAATTAGGGCACTTTACGGTACATGAATTGATCGATCAATAGGTCTGCCCTTGTGCATCTGGCGTCATGTATTCTGCTTTCTGGTAATTTTGCCTTCTTGTTTTACTCTTATTAGGTATATTTGCCTTCTATTTATGTCTTTGCCCTTTAGTTCTTTTCCACTTTCTAGTTTTTTCATTTGTTACTCAGATCGATTGGTTTTGTCTCGCACTATTCTGGACTTTCTGCCTTCTACGGGCCACTGTTCATTCTGAGTTCTGTTTGATCCTTCGACATTGACGTTTGCTCCTGCGGGGCGGACGACGAGGGCAGGATCAAACATGTCGCACATCGTCCGAGTAATGGAATGAAAATGCGCCGCGGATCGTTAGTAGTGTTTGATCTATTGATCGCGTCACTTGCTCTTGCGTGGGCGAGTGATGAACACTTGTTCAGCGTACAACGCGATTATCGAACTATATCGTGAATCCGATTAGGCGTGATTACATCATGGATCGCATCACCAATTACTGGTGACTCCCACATCTTGACCTTATCCCACTAACCCAATATCCTTTCCATGATAACTGTGGAGATGCAGAGGTATACTCGATCTCTAGTAACAACGGTAGTCTAACTAACATTCCTTTTCTTCCCCGATGACCGTAAGGACGTGGCCGGTGCAGTTATTGACTTTTAAAATTTGAGCTCTCAATTTGTGCACATTGGAGAATGAGTAAGCTAGTTCCAAGCCCCATTCAATAAATCTCTGTGCAACTTTGATTGTTCTGGTCAATCACGGAGTAGCAACTACGAATTGTACGGTCATCTATGCTCATGCTCATGCTCTACGGGTCATTGTTCATTCTGACCTATTCCACCTTCTAGTTTAAAAATTATCTATCGTTCACGATTCTTTTGGTCTAGTTATCTTCGAACGTTCTGGTATCTTACCACTCTTCCTTCCTTGCCTTCATAATTTATCTCTTATTCGGTCTTTTGTCACATTTAGGCCTTCTTACTGTCCAGCTATAAAACTTTTTAGATTTCGTTTGTAGTCGGTTTTTGGACATTTCCTCATTGATTTTTTAATCCCTGCTTGCTTTAGCTTTTGTCTATCATATTTTTTTCTGCTATCTGAGTTTTATGTCTGATCTGGTGTTTCAGCATGATGGTCTTACTTAGAATATTGAATTATTCTACCTTCTTTCTGAAGATGTCTAACTTGCAGTCTCTTATGGCTTTTGGCTTGTGTTATTATCTATTTATTCTGAATTCTTACTTCTGATCTCTCATTTTCCTCTTCTTCCTGCCTGCTGGTGTTGCATTCATTTATGGCTGTGGGCCGTTTGTCTCGTACTTCTTGCCTTCTGGTACTTCTACCTTAGGGTACTTGTTCCTACTGATATTTTCTACCTTCTAGCTTAACTGTTATCTATCATTTGTTCTGTTTTTATTTTTTTTTATTTTCACATTTTGGCCTTCATAAGGACGAACTAAACTTGGAAAATTCAAGGTCTTGTATGTATATCTTGTGGTATTTCTGTCTTCTGGTCTTTATTGCTTCTGTCTGCTTTGATCTCCAGCAAAGTTTTTGATGTTGTTCTAGTAACATTTGCTGTCAGCTAGCTTTCATACTTACAAGCTTTTTCTGTTATTTAACACCTTGGTTTATCTCTTGTACAGTTTTCGTGCATTCCAGGTTTTTCTACAATCTTGTATTTTACTGAACATTTGAACTCTTGATCGTTTTGCCTTACCATCTTCTCATTTCCTGATTTTTATTTCCCATCTTCATTATGTTTTCTATTTTCCCGTCTTTCTTGCCTTCTGAGTTTTTTGACTGATTTGGTTGAAAGTTAAGTCTTTCTACTTCCTAAACTCCTCTTACTTTCATCTGGGCTTTATGTGTTTTGGTTTACTTTGTTGTCTGATCTTTCTGATCTATGCCTTCTGGTCATTCCCACCTATTGATTCTCGTTTTACTTTTTTTTTGGCTTTTCATTTTGCTGTCTTTTCTGCTGATGTCCTATGCCTTCTAATTTCAATCTAATGAACCATTGTAAATGAAGTGTAACTTCTTAGCTTTTCCAACTTGATCTTCCTTGTGTTTCTTATTTTAGTTATAGTATTTCTGTCTTCTTTCGAAATTGTGTACAGGTTCGCATAAGCTTTTTCTTTTTGTTTTTTTATATGACTGATCAGATCATGGTCACGTTTTTAAAACATTCAGCACTCTGGCTTCTGAAACTCCAGTCTCTTGTACTCTCTGGTCTTTATATCAATTACTTACTATTAGTTCTGTCGTAAGAACTTCATGCTTTTTGTCTTTGCTGGAATTGAGTGTTTCCGCGTAAAGGTGTTTGTATTTACAATTTTTTCTGTTTACTGGTTTTGTTGACAACTTTAGCCGTATATATAATCATCTTGGATGATTCTGAACTTTTTGTTTTCTGGTCCTTGGACTTTGGATTTCTTGCTCCTTCTATTTGTTTGGCTTCTAGCTTAAATGTATTCTATCACTTATGCTTCTCAGCTTTTCCTTTGTTTGGTATTTTCTTCCATCTGTTGTTTCTATCTGCTTTTTGTCTGTCAGGAGGCAAAAAACAAAAGGCTGAGATACCAAAGGCATGGAGCTTAATGCTCTTTTATGTTTCAGCATTTTGTTTTCCGCCTCCTGACGTTTCTGTTAACTAGATACCAGTTTTCAAAGTTGTGTATGGATTTGCATTTATGATTTTCGATTTCTGAAACGTACTACTGATTCTCATTTTGCTCCTATTTTTTTGTCTTTCGATTTTGCGTCAATTTTGGGTGATGCAAAGGCATTTTCATCTCGGAAGATTTCAGACGCTTTGCCTTCGGGTCTTTATACCTTCGCATCTTTGTTTCTTCTGATGTTTTATACCTTCTTACTTTAATGTAATCAACCATCACACTTCTTAGCTTTTTCAACTAGTTCTAGTTTTTTTCTGAGTTCTTTCTGGTATCCTTAAGGCTTTTTTGCTTTCTGATATTTCTGTCTTCTGGTCTTTAGACATACTGATGTTTCTGTTTTCCACCATAGTTTTCGAAGTTCTGTAAAGGTTCGCTAAAGCCTTTATTTTTTTGGTTGGTCTAAATGATTAATCAGATCACTTCCTTATCTCAAAATATGGAGCTTTCTGCCTTCTGAATCTTTTGGGTTTCTTGTACTCTCTGGAGTATATCCTAATTACTTCTTACCTGGTTTGTCGCCTAATCTTCCTGGTGTCTTTTTATACTGCCATTAGATCTTTCGGCCGAAAGGCTTTTCCCACTTTCTTTCTATTTACAATTCTTTCTGCCTTCTGGTTTTGTTGTCAACTTCGATCGTAACGCCGAATCATCTAGGAAAATTCTGATTTTTTCACCTTCTGGTCCTTAAACTTTCGAGCTTCCGTTCCTACTGATATTTTCTGTGTTCTAGCTTAAAGGTTGTCTATCAGTTATGCTTCTTTGCTTTTCTTTCATCTGTTGTTTCTGCTATCGATATCGATTTCCATCAACTGTTTCGTACTGTTTAAAAATGGTGTGAATGCCGGCCCAAACAGAGTCACTATTTGCTCATGGAATGGTGCTTCATGGGTTTCGAATAGACGATTTCTGTCGCAAGTGTGTTTTTTTCCTTATTGATACAGCGCCAGATTGACCATGGTATTTCCAAGAATATGAATGTTGAGTTAACACAAATGACAGACTGTTTTCAATGTAAAGCGTCGTTTCAGTACAAAATTATTCATGGTAAAATTTTACTGAATTGACGTTCCCAAAACATGTCGATCGGTTGATAAATGTCAAAGTTATTCAAAGTTTATATACCAACATGAAAGTTGGCGCTGTTCTACCATCTAGCTTTCATACTTTTGTCTTTTTCTCGACTCTTTTTTGTTGGGTTTTAGGGTAAATTGGTATAATGCGCCCCAACCGGGCAATACGCCCCACTTCATTTTCTAGGGATTAAGGCTTATTTGACACGTAAATATGATTACACACCGTGAATATCCGCGAAAAACTGATGTTGCACATATAAGATCTTTGTGAAGTATGAACAATCAACAGAAATACCAAAAATATCGAAAATCAGCTTTTTGGCGTAAAATTTTGGGTCCGATAGGGAAGCCTCGTTGTAAATGAAGCCCATCCTTTACTATTGTACTTATTACAAAAACTTTTACCGGAAGAAGACTGCTAATAGACCCTTTTAAGCTTAGCAAGTGGTGGAATTCTCCTTGAAAACATTTCTACAGCGCTGCGGAACTTTTTCTACGGGAGGGGCATATTGCCCGGTTTGTTTTGAAACGTCAAGATTTGAACCGTTTACAGAAAACGTCTTGTACTCTTTTTAGAAGTTACCTGGCACTAAGTAAACAACACTTTGACACCAATAACAATAGAAGTAATCCATTTTCCACTGAAATAGAGCAATTTTCCGTTAGGGGGGCGTATTATACCTGTTTACCCTAATGTCTTCTAGATTATTTTACTGTTGGTCTCTTTTGATTTATATACTTATCTACTTTCTGATCTGTTTGCCTTCTCAGCTACCGGGCCTGTCTGTTTTGTGATCTATATTTTTGCGAAGGTCGAACTTTTGCCTCACATTACTCTATTTGTCATGTATGTTTCCTAGCATTTCCTACTTTTTGCTTTTTTTGTCTTCCGTTTTTTCTTCTGTTTTGTTGTTTTAGGTTTTTATATTTTGACCTTTCTATTCACTGATATTTTTGCCTTTTGGTATATCCTCCTTCTAATATGTCTGCCATTCGAAATATTTTTTGGATTTTTTTTACAGATATACCTTTTGTACTATCCACTTTCTGACTTTTTTTTATTTTCCTATGTAGTAATCTTCTGGTTTTCTGCCATGGTTTCCTACTTTATTTTTTGTTTTTTTTTTTTCATTTTGGATTTTGTTTTCTAAAGTTTTCTACTTCTTCTACCTTCTGGACCTTTTTATATTACGTTTTTTTTAACTTTCAAACTTTTTTTTTTCTATCTTTATTAATGAGATTAGATTAGCCCTAGTCTAGTTCATCTCGGAACCAACGGCTCTACATCCCTTTCGAAGGAAGTCGTCACTAGAACTTTGACGTCACAAGTGGCTATCTCGAGGATGGGATTCAATCCCAGGTCCTCGGTGTGAGAAGAGTGTGTTCTAACCACTACACCAGGCCTGCCCCCTTTTCAAATCTTGTTTACTTTCAAGCCTTTAAGTCACTGGTCTCCAACCTTTCTGATGCTACGGTCCCCATAGAAGTTTAACAAATATTCTGTGGACCCCTAAGAATGGATATCCTTGGCAGACACATAAAAGTTTCGTCCATCCCGTCCAGCCATGGAAGTTCATAAAAAATCGAGTGTGCTGACAAAATCTTCTAAGGATTAAGCTAAAATATCATAATAATTTCCCAATGTTTCCGCTATTAACCATGTTAATTTTGTTTTCAAGTTTGCTGAAAAAACACTCATATTTGGTGAGATAAAATTAGCAAGTAATCTTCAATTGACAGTATAGCATGTACTTTATTAGTAATTGTGTAGATAAAAGAGTAATTTGATAAAATATTTGAAATATTGACCATTTGTAACCCACTAACAAAATGATCTCTTTGCCAAACAAACGAGGTGAACGATTCTTCACATTTATTCATCCCTTTTTTACAATTGCTTCGCGGAACCTCTGAGTAGTCGTCACGGCCCCATAGGGGTCCGCAGACCATCGATTGGGAAACCCTGCTTATGTCATTTTGTTCTTATGATATTTGGCTTATTTTACAACCTTCTATGATATTCATGATCAGATGCATCATTATCAGGACTATGCATTTTTTTTTGCTTGTGAACTACTCCAACTTCATAACTGCTCTTGTGACATCTGGCAGTCTGATTTGTTCTGTCGTCCGATTATTATGCTTTCTAGTCATTTTGTTCTCTTGTTTTCTTTTTTATTAGATTTGTTTTGCCTTCTATGTCTTTGCCCTTTGTTTTTTCACACCTTCTAGTAAATTTATTATCTATTCTTTCTGGTCTTCTTGCCTATTGGTCTTTACATGTACGGGTTATTATTTTCTGCTCTATTCCACATTCTAGCTTAAAAATATCCATCACTCATCATTCTCGGCTTTTCCGACTTTTTTTTGCTTCTCTTTCTTATATATTCTTGCTATGTTCTTGCTCATAATCAGAAGACAGCTGGATTCTAGTCTAGTGGTCTTAAGATGTTCTGCCTTCCAGCCTTCAAAATTTCATGCTTTATTTTACCCATTTCGGCCTCTCTACCGTCCAGTATCATGCTTTCTGGATTTGTCTATTTTTTTCTTTCTGGAGGTTTCGACTTTTTGGCCTTTTTTTCTACTGATTTACTCTGCTTTCGTAAGGTTTGATGTTATGTTTTCTGGTTTTCATTATTGATCTGATGTTTGAGCATCGTGGCATCGTTTTGAAAAGTTGAGATTCTGCCTTCTGGACTTTTTTGACTTCCAGTATTTTATGTCAATTGCCATATGCCTTCTGGCGTGTTCTATCGACGGAACCTTCTGCTTAATGTTCTTGTTACCTTCTGTTTTTTATGTCTTTCGGTCTTTTTTGTCTGCTAGGCTTTTGCCTCCTCGTTCTTCCTACCTTCTAGTCTCTCTATTTGCTCGTCTTTCTACATTTAGATTTTGCTGTCAGTTTTCAAGAATTGTAATTATGGGAGCCTGCATTAGCTATGTCACGATTTTAGGGATCGAAATTCAGTCATATTTGTTGATTCATGCTAAATGTACTGAAAATTGATGCATTTGAATGTGAATTGAATCCATCAGAACCATAGAATTCAACCTTGAATGTTTCAATTTTATGATGCAAGGTTAGCGAAAAGTATTAGTCCTGAACCCTTTTTTTCTTTCTCCACTTTTCGGCAGACCAAATACCGTACAGTCGTTTGACCTATGAACCATTGCGCTAAACTTCCAATATCCAACATCCCATTTCTAATCACAATTCAATTTCTTTCTTCTCCCCAGGCCTGCTCAAGCGAGGTTATGATGTTGCGAATGGCCCGCCGCTACGACGCTGCCACCGATTCGATCCTGTTCGCGAACAACCGGTCCTACACGAGGGACTCCTACCGGATGGCCGGCATGGCGGACACGATAGAGGACCTGCTGCACTTCTGCCGGCAGATGTTCTCCCTCACGGTAGACAACGTCGAGTACGCACTCCTCACGGCGATAGTCATCTTCTCGGATCGGCCCGGACTGGAGCAAGCCGAACTGGTCGAGCACATCCAGAGCTACTACATCGACACGCTGCGGATCTACATCCTGAATAGGCACGCGGGCGATCCGAAGTGCAGTGTGATATTCGCCAAACTGCTGTCGATCCTGACGGAGCTCCGAACGCTGGGCAACCAGAACTCGGAGATGTGCTTCTCGCTCAAGCTGAAGAACCGCAAACTGCCACGGTTCCTGGAGGAGATCTGGGACGTCCAGGACATACCGCCCTCGATGCAGGCCCAGATGCACAGCCATGGCACCCAGTCCTCGTCCTCATCGTCCTCCAGTAGTAGTAGTAGTAGTAACGGTAGTAGTAACGGTAACAGTAGTAGTAATAGTAATAGTTCACAGCACGGGCCACATCCGCATCCGCACGGGCAGCAATTAACGCCAAATCAGCAGCAGCATCAGCAGCAGCACAGTCAGTTACAGCAAGTTCACGCCAACGGCAGCGGAAGTGGTGGCGGCAGTAACAATAATAGCAGTAGTGGGGGCGTAGTCCCGGGCCTCGGCATGCTCGACCAGGTATAGCTAGTGTAGGGCACGGTTTCCGGGCCGGTTTCCATTCCACTGCTGGCCAGCGAAACCATGCTTCCGCCACCGTCGTCGGTGTCGCCTTTCCCCGGAGCGGACGACATTCTGTTCATTGTCGATGGCTAGATAAAGAGGGGGAAAGAGAGAGAGATATAGAGACGCACTCGCCGCACGTGGCGCTTACAGATTCTACAGATTTTCTCTATACCTATAATTGTAAAAAGGCTTTAATTTATTTCTTCTTTTTCGTTTTGGACTTTGTTTTTGTATATTCTTGCGGTTTTCCTTACGCGCGCGAGCATGCCGCTCGTAGGGACCTTGGGCAGTGCTGGACACTGCTGGTGGAATATTGACTTAAGTAACAATACCTAGATAGGAGATACGAGGGGGGCGCAGATTAGAAGGCGAGACGGAACGACACAAGAGGGAAATTCAACATTCTGACAGCATCGTCCAGTGGCACGGTTCAACGTAGCAAGTGACTGAATTACAATTTTTCATTTTTTTTTTGTTTGAAACTTACATTTAGTAGGGCTATTACGTTTAGGTTTTGACTTTTTCGCAAAACAATAAAAAGTATTCCAGTAGAACGCAAACACGGTACATACGCGACGAGAAAGGTTGGGGCGGAACCGTCGGTTCGAAAGTTTTTTGTTTGGTCTGAACGCAACACAAAGAGAGAAAGTTCCGCTGCGCAGGCTTTACTGTGTAATATTAGGAAGTTAGGAAAGAGTCGTGTTTATACTAAATATGACCATTTATAGCAGGAAATCGGGGGGAAACTGCGACCCGCGACATAACTCATCCTCACTCGGAAATGGTTTGGTTGGAAGTAGATGTGTTTCGGACGAGTTGTGGACTCTAACTCCTATTTTAGAAAATAGAATAAAAATTACGATAGAACGAGCTCACCATTACTTGATTGTAGTGGTTATCTTTGTGTCGAGTCATTGTAATGATAGTGGAAGTCGAAACATTCTCCATGGCTTACGGCTCCTGCTGTTGAACAGGACTTTGGCTGTCGAGATGTGCTTCGGGCACGTCAATGCAACTGTCAAACACAAAGAGTATCGTTTCACTTGCACACATATACTTCTATCCAGACATTTCCGTATGCATCTACTACCACTACCCCCTCTGTAACAAAACTGAAGAAAACCCAATCCCCATCCTCCCCTCTCAAAACCCATAAACACACACACTCGTACAACCGTAAGTTTACGCAAATAAACACACGTTTTAGCTGGTAAGGAAAACGAAAAGAGATGGAAGAGGTTCCCCAGTTTTTGGTGGTCGGCGAGAAGAAAACAACCCGGTGAGACATAAAAATCAAACAGTAGTAGGAAACAAGATGCTGCCACCTGCGAATCCGATCGTCGGATTCCGAACACACACACACACAGACACCCATATGATACTAGCCACCCCTTCCCGAAAGAATCACACACACTCACTCATTCACACGAAACAATGGAACTACTGCTAGTTACTACCACTACCACGACAACCACTGCTGTGGGAATCCACGTGGATCCCCCTCCCCCGCGGAGCTCCGTGCGGGAGAGGCCACGTGGTCGTCCCTTCGGTGGCGACCTCTTCCGGTATCGTTTGGCTGTGACTTGTTAATATTTTTAAGATGATGATCAATATGATAACAGAAAGAAATAATGTAGATTATGATGATGATGATAATACACACACACAAACACACTATAGTATAGTTTATGATGATGTATAGTTTTTAGGGAAGTTTCAGTGCGAATCAGTGTGGAGTGCCGCAAGGCAAGAAATCGAGCAACAAGGATACGTTGTAGTTGTACTAAACTAACTCCAGAGAGTGAGGTTAGGAGCGGCGAGTGATTTTATAAATGAGCGAAATGCGAGCGAGTTGTGTATCATACTAGTTGGTAGGGTAGGATAGGCGAGTGAGAATCTTGGCGTGCGAAGATATGATGAAGCGGATCAAAATATGAAGTAGTTGGAAGAGAAAAGAAGCTCTATTATATATGTACAGTAGCGTGGTAAGGAGTACGGCACGAAGGAGCAACACAGTTTAAGATGTACATTTTTTCCTTTACTTTTGAGTAGGGTTTAAAAGAGTGGAGAAGTACTATTATTGAGGATGGAGAGGATGATGTTGATGAGTGAGATGGATGAGAACGCAATCGGTACGGCGCAGGTTAGAGGAGCAGGGCAGAGTGTGGGCGATCGGGATTGGGAAAAGGAGGATCAAAAGCATTGTTTGGAGATGATCATGGAACAATTCAAAAGGAATATCTTAGGGGCTAACTTCTCTATGATTTTTTTTTTTCAATATTTATCAATTCTTGAATTGAACAGATTCCACCTTAGGGAAGTCAAAGATGAAATTCCACATCAGACGAAGAATATATCAAGATTATTTTTCAATTTCAGTCTATTCTACGACTGGCGTGAGGTGACAATTGTCGGTCTTGTATAGCGAGGTGACAACTCTCGACTCGAATGAAGTGACTCGCCGTGTAAATCAAATGGAGAGTCACATCACTCGAGTCGAGAATTGTCACCTCGCTATACGAGACCGACAATTGTCACCTCACGCCTGTCGTAGAATAAACCCGAAAGTGTTGCATTTTTTCCGATTACAATCTTTACACTTTTGGACACATTCCAAAAGTTCTTATCGGATTTCAAATGATAAGGATCCATGAAGGTTGCTTTTCAATGTGATGTCAAAAGGGCTTACTTCACCTGGTTTTTTTTTTGTCAATATTTAGCAAACATAAAGTTTTAAATCGAACAAAATCCATCTAACGGAAAACGAAAATGTGAGGAAAGCAAGCAAACCATTGGTTGAAATTTTGTACACAATCCATAAGGTCTGTTCGGATTTAAGGTGGAAAGTTTCTATCAAAATTACTTTTCCAGTCTAGTTGAAGGCTAACTTGACGTTGGGTTTGTTGCCAGTATCTACAAATGTTGGAGGTTAGAATTCAACAGAATCCACCTAACAAAATACATAGATGGGAATGCAGAACTGAAAATCAAGGGAATTGACATTCTCTTATTGTAAAATTGATACACAATTCATAAGATCTGGTCGGATCTCAGATGATTTGGATTGGTCAAGATTGTCTCTCAATCTGATTTCTTAAAGGCTAACATCGTTTTGTTTTCGTCGATATCTAACAATTTTGGAGTTTTGATTTGAACAGAAACCGCCATATGTGAGGGCAGAACTGAACATCAATATAATGTACATTTATTTACTGCAAATTTCAATATGGCGAACTTCATTTCGTTGTTTGACAATATCTAACAATAATTTGGATATTTGGATTAAACAGCTCCGATTTCTGTTAGAATTTCAAGATCTTGCTTGAACGTCAGATTTGACGATCTCTACTCAAAGCATATCTTGGATAAACTTAAACGGTCGTTGAGTGCAAAACTTGACAGAACATATTCTCATGAGTCCATATGGGCAAAACATGCTGTTCAAAGATGTGTGGAATTTCAATCGAGAAGAGTATATCAAGATTGCTTTTTAATCTGATTTCTTAAGGGATAATTACCTTAGATTTTTGGCCAATATCTAATAATAATGAATGTTTGAACCAACTTCTTGAGTGCTAACTTTAACTTGATTTTTTTTTTGCCAGTATCCAAAAACAACAAACAGAACCCACCTGTCGGGAGACAAAGATGTGAGGAAAAGAATAAAATCAATAGAAGGGACACATCTGCATTCCATTTTTGTACACCATTCAGAAGTTATAGTTCGATTTCAAATAAAAATTAACCATCAATATTGCTTTTCAATGTGATGCCTTAAGGGGATTTTATTTGTATCTAGCTAACATGAAGTTTAGAATCGAACAACATCCTCTTAACGGAAGATAAAAATGTGAGAAAACGAATAAACTTCGAACGATTGGACGACATTTTGTAAATAATTCGTAAGTTCTGTTTGGATTTCAGAAGAAGTGGATCTACCAAGATTGCATCTCAGTCTGATTTCTTAAGGGCTGACATCGTTTTTGGGCTTATTCTATAAGCGGCGTGAGGTGAGAGTTCTAGGTCTCGTAAAGCGAGGTGACAATATTCGACTCGAATGAAAAGACTAGCCATGCAAATCAAATGGGGTATCACCTCATTCAAGTCAGATATTTTGGTTTATTATACGAGTGGCGTGAGGTGACAATTGTCGGTGTCGTGTAGCGAGGTGACAATTCTCGACTCGAGTGAAATGACTCGCCTTGTAAATCAAATGGAGAGTCACTTCACTCGAGTCGAGAATTGTCACCTCGATATACGACACCGACAATTGGGTCCTAAAATTTTTAATGAAATCTTGTTTTTATTTAATTATCCAAATGAGCATGTTACTGTAACTACTTTGACAATTTTTCCCGCTCAAATAATGGCTATGTCATGTTTAAACATTAATTTAAAAATTTGGTCCATAATGAACCTTGACACTTTTGATCATGTTTGACGTTCGCTTAGTCGACAAAACACCACAGGGGTTTTAGTTCGACCACTGGGGTTGTTCCTATCTGACATTTCGTAAGGGACACGGAAAACAAAATACACCCAAAATTTGAGTTTAAGCCAAAGGATGTGACAAAATCTAAAAAAATGTTTTTTGGGCTTAAACCAACGGAAAACATTAGAAAATTGAGTAAACATGTGTTTATGGCCTAAACTTAAGCGTTTTGCACTAAAAATGGGACAGGGCTTTAGGACCCTATTGTCACCTCATGCCACTCGTGGAATTAACCTAACTTATTACTTAACATAATGGAAGACACGATAAGAGTTTTCATGGTTTTATGCCTAGTGAAGCGTGGCATGGTTTGTGCATGACCCCCAAAAAGTTCTAACTAGTGTGAAGAATGATTGATAATATTTATAGTGAAAATCTTAGGAAACTAACTGTAAGAATCGTTACTAGAAACTTTTTTAACCGTTAGAAAATAATTGGAGCAATTCTCTATGGCATTTCTGAATGAATCAATGGACGGTTTCTCAAAAATATCTACGATCAACCCTGTATGATCTGAACGATTTTTTTTGGAGAATAGTTGAAGTAATAAATGGTGTCTTTATAGACACTTGGACTCTATGGACACCAAATTCAAAATATCTCGTCAATCATGTTATTCACGAGTGATATCACTGATGGTATGCTGCAAATATTAATACTAACAAGTAATTAGCAGTAGAAACGCTGATATTTCCGGTATGCTTTTCATCATTAGCAGTGCAAGCACTAGAATACAATAGAATAAAATAGAATGCTCAGAAGAGTTTCCATAGACAAAATCCACAAAGGTTTATTTCAGTGTTTTTGAAAAAATAGCTTAAGGTTTTTCTTGAGAAGCCCAGCATGAATTCCTCCTTAGTTCAACATTCACGTTTCCTTCCAGGTGTTCAAAATTCCTTGAGGGGTTCTTCGAACAAATCTGGCAATTTCTCTAGTATTTTATCTAAGTATTACTGTGCAGTTGTTCCAACTATTTCCTAAAACGTTTCTCAAGTAATTCTCATGCGATCTTCAAAAGTATATTTAGGGTTTTACCCCAGTTAATACGACAGCAATTTTTCCAATAATTCCTCCGATCACTCCTGCACAAATTTATTCAGAGATTCTGGAGAAGCTAATGATTGAATTTTGGAAGATTTTTTTACCTGGAATCTTGAAGGATTTTCCAGAGAAATCGATGAATGAATCTTTGGATAAAATCTTGAAGGGATTAGGATTTTCTTGAAAAAAATCTCCAAGATATTTTGGATAAATTCAGATGATATCTCGAATAACCTTTTTGAGAAATTTCATTTATGTGGTAATTAATGTAGAAATTCCTTCAAATCCAGAAAATAATAACTAAATATGCTATTTTAGAAATTTTCGGAGTTCTACCTAAACACACCTGAAATCGTTTCTGATAAAATTCCTGAAGAAGATCGTGAGAACACATACAGTAATACGAGTAGTAATAATTGTCGTATTGTCACGAGGAATTCTTAAAAAAATATGTTAGATTTTAGATAAATACCTGCTCTGGTGGTATTAAGAATCAAACTCTTATCCCCAGGTTCCTATTAGGTTCCGTTTAGTTTTCTTGGTTCTTGTTTGGTATCTTTTCGGCCTCGTTTTGTTTTTTTTTTATGTCTCTTTTTGGTTTATTTTTTCAGGCGATAGAGACTTATTTCCTATTGTTAAAGTACTCAGTGGTTACCAGTTCCGTAAAGACGAAACACTTTCCTAGTCTACTTGTAACAACTGACACCCTTTGCGTTTGAGCCCCTAGAAAATAGTAATTTTCAATTTCCAGTCTAGGATTCCATAGTGTTAAAATATTACTTAGCTTCACTGTGCACAAAATATTTGCCAACGTTTGTCCTACTCATGGTTCTAAACGTGAACGCGCCTCTGTTAATATTATTTTGGATGTTTGAATTAAACAGAACCCTGTTCTGATTGCATTTCGGATGATAAGTAACCATCAAGATCGCTAAACGATCACTGGTTAGGCTTGCAAATCAGACGACCTCTACTCAAAGCAGATCTTGGAGAATCTTGAGCGAGACTGTTGAGCGCAAAACTTGGCAGAACATGTTCTCACGAGCAGTGTTGACATACTCACACTCAAATCTCAATCAATGAGCTCTTCCGTGAGAGCAAATTCATTAGAGATCTGCTTGAGTTTTCTCGTGCAAGATCATGCTTGAGTTTTCTCGTGCAAAATCACTCAGTCGCAGTCATGTCGTCAAAAATGAGTCATAAAGCTCGTCAAAAACTCGTGAGAACTGAATGCTGTTGTTTGCTTTAGAAAGAATCATTATAATTCTGCCAGAGTACCAAGAGATCATTGCTTTGCGTGAGTAAACTGTCGAAATACGAGACAATGAGTCAAACAGATTAGCCAACTCATCCGTGATTTTTTTGGCTGCTGAGTTGCGTGATTGACATCTCACAAATGAAAAATTTCATTCGTGAGTTATGAAAGTTTGAGTTTATCACAGAACTGCTCATGAATCCATATGAGTAGATATTCTGTTCATAAACCATTGAGAGATCACTGGTTGTGCTTTTTGAACTAAAGTTCTGCACGGTAGGGCATATTTGATGGAGCATGTTTAGGTATAAACCATATTGATTAACGTCAGATAGGTAACTGGTTATGCTTGTAGAGCTGAAGGCCTGTACTCAAATTAGTTCTTGGATAACTTTAGTTGGACGTTGAACTCAAAACATAATATATCACAGTTGTTTGATCCAGTGAGGAGAGCATGACCCTTTTTCATTAACCTTCGAGAGACTGCTGGTTACGGTTGAAGATCTGAAGGTCTTTATTCAAAGGACTTCAATGATAACCTGGAAACGTCGATGGAAGTAAAACTTAGTGTAACAAAATTGTATGAGCCTGCGTGAGTGTAAACCATTTTCTTAATCTTCAAATGATTACTGGATACGCTTGTTGAACTGAAATCCTGTACTCAATGAGCTCTTCGATAATCCTAGACATGATACATCATGTTTGTTTGAGTTTGCTTAAGCTTGCTCGGGTATGAATCTCATTCACAATTCTCCGAGATATCATTGGTTACGCCTGTTGATTCGAAGGACTGTCCTCAAAGGAGTTTTCAATACCCATAAACAATTGTTGAACTCGAATCTTGATAGGACATATATTTGATAGAGCATGTTTGGGTGTAAGCCTTATTGATCAACACCAGATAGGTCACTAAGTACGCATCTAGATCCGAAGCCCTGTATTCAAATGAGTTCTTGGCTAGCTTTAGATAGACTATGAACTTAGAAGGTTATAGAACACAGTTGTTTGAGCATGAATCATACCTGCGAGAGATTGCTTATTACGTTTGTAGGTCAGAACTAGGATCTGAAGGTCTTGGTCTTTACTCAGACGAGTTCAATGATAATCTCAAGTGTAAATCATAACTTAATGTAGCATAATTGTATGAGCCTACGGGAATGTAAACCTTATTCATATACCTTTATATGATCACTGGTTATGCTTGTTTAACTGAAGTCCTGTATTCAACGGAGTTCTAGGATAATCGTAGATAGCTGTTGGGCTCGAAGATTCATAGGTTAGGTTTGGAGTCTGCTTGAGTAAAAATAGCATTCATACTTCGAGAGATCACTGGTTACGGCTGTTGATTCGGAGGTCTTGACTCAAAGGAGTCTTTGGCCCAATTAAAATAATCTTTGGACAGTTTGCAATAGAAATTCGATGCCAAACATCAAACACCTCCATATTTGTTGGATCTAGCAGGCAATAGTGGTTATCACGCCCAATGGTATGGGTGCCTTAGTGTAGATGTGGTTGTGAACCTTAGAGAAAACAATATGCTCTCTGTCTCGAAAAACACCCAGAATCCGGGTGTAAATTTTTCAAATTGGGTAATATTTCCATATGTGTTTTGATGAGTCTGGAAAGCGTGTGCAAGTTTCTTTGAGGAAAACAAAACCAAACTATGTATGACGAGCGTATGCTAGTTTTCGTGCGTTCAAATGTCACTAAGCTCTATCCAGCTTTTTAAAAGCGTCAATAGCTGCCGCAAACGGCCTCACTTTCTGGTAGGGATAAGTCGATTCAATGTTTGGCTTGGGTCGTTTTATATAGGCCTATTCAAATGGCGTCTCAAATCAGCTGATCGGGAAGCACTTTGACATTTCTTCTATGAAAATGACAGGCCCGTGTTAGCACCGGTCCTTCACCGATGTAAACAAATGCATAGACGGATCTGTCACATGAAAAGGACTATTGAACGGACCCAAGCCAAACGTCATATCGACTGATCCCTACCAGAAAGCGAGCCTATTTGCGGCAGCCATTAGCGCTCGTAAAAAGCTGGATAGGGACTACAAAAGTGTTTAAATTTTTTCATGTTTCCGAATATCTCATTTAGAGATTATATGGCATAATGCTCATTTGGCACAACAGTGTTTCATAAAAAAATCTTTGAAATAAGGAACTTAATTCTTATTTATACTAAATGGCCAACCAAATGACCTTAGGCCAAAAAGCTTTATTGCCTAATGGACCGCTCCCTTCTGTATCAATAATATGGATCCGTTTTCCACAATCAATTAAGAAAAGTCTGCAATTCATCCCCCGAACTATACTCTCGATCCTACCAGAGAGTACCATTCACATCTCTTTTCAGAAAAGTGATCGTACATTTACCAGTAACTACCGAAACCGATCGCCCCCTAAAACCCCCTCACTCTGCCCTCGTATGGGGGGCTCAATTTTACACGAATCTAACCCCTAGAAAGCGCAAAAGCAGCGAGCGAATGAATTTGGACAGCGGATGTGTGTGCAGCACCTGCGCACCCATTCGTGCAGGCGAAAGCAATATCTTAGTTTTCTGTTAGAAGTTAGAGCAACAAACGGAAATCGGTCGGAACCAATAGCGGCGAAAGCACGACACGCGTGGAATGAATGAACAAACCGAAAAGCGAACCACCAAACTGCCACACAAATAAAATCACAACTTGAACAAACACAATCAAAGAGCGAAATGAGAGAGATGAGGGAAAAGGAATGTCGCACAGAACAGAGATTCCGATAGAGACAGAGATGTGAGCAGTCAGAACGCTGTTGCGGCAGCTCGCAAAGAAACCGAGTCAGAATCTGTGTGTTTTTTTTTTTTAGGAAAATTTCGTTTTTCGCTACCCAAAGTTCTGAACTTTCAGTTTTTGAATTCGGATTCGAACGAATTTAGCTACATGCACGTATCAAAAAAAGAAAATCCTTAGTAGAAATTTTTAGTCAATCATTTGATTTTCCTCAAGGAAATCCAAAAGTTTCGTTTTCAAACTCAATGGAAGCAGGTGAAATGCAAAGCAAAAAATAGTCAATTAAATTGTAGGGAATTTGTTTCGCTTCGTCGCCCTCTGGAAAAAACTTAGCAAATTATTTGAACCGTAGATGTGAAGCGACATTTTTTTTCTTTTGAAGCCAATCTAAACGGGGATCAGTTGCGAAGCACGTAGGTTTTTTTGTGCCGCTTATAAATAAATCACAAGAAGGAGAGAGAATAGAAGAATCGGTTTTTGATGATCAAACACACACGCATACAAAAAAAACGAGTATATTTCGGAAACGGAGGTGCCTTCAGAAAAGAGATGAAAAACGAGAGAAAGAAAGAAAACAAAAGATGATAAAACAAAATGTAAAAGAAAATCTAAATGAAGAAAAGATAAAACGAGCAAAGTGCAGTTGTTAGCGAGCGGTTTGCGAAATAAAAGTAAGATAGATGCACAACAAAAACACGACACCTGGAACCAGTTTGAACCCTAGCCCTAGCGAAAGCGAGAAGATAGCAAACGAAAATTGATAGACTTGTACTGTGTAAGCCGTTGAAACCAATTCGAGATGAGTAATTTGAGAGGAAATAGGAAAAACAAACACAAACACACACAGATCGCAGATTTTGTGAGACAGATAAAGGATAAAAGCGACAGATAAGAGAGCTGATAGACAGACGATAGGACGTCGTTTTTGGGGGGAGAAGGAAAGCGTTCGAGCGAAAGCGACCGATTGGTTGGCGGAGAGGAAAGCGTTGTAGAAAGAACTGGGATATGTGCAAGAATAAGAAATTTCTCAAATACTATTAATATTTGTATTAGTTACTATTATTATTGCTATATTATTTTATTTTATTTTTTGTAATAAAATATTTTTTAACAATTTCCGAGATGTGTTTTAGTTCGGCTCAAAAATTGCTTCCGTTTTGAGTTCTTCTTCCCTTCTGCTAGTTTGCCTAGTTTGATGTATTATTGCGTTAGGCATGAGTATTTGGTATACAGTCAACTTTCGTTCGTTGCACTAAACCGGTAGCCCACCTAGTGAAAGACTTTCACTAATCGGGCCAAGTTTTCAGCTGTCAAAATATCGAATACAATAGAAAATCAGGGCTACCAACATTGATAAAACGTGATTTATATCAAAAAGTAACGTTTGTCTTCATTTTAAGTGGGCTATAGCCCACCTAACGGGAGCCCAATTAAAACGAAGCCCACCTAAAGATAGTGCAACGAACGAAATTCGGCTGTATTCTGATTTAGTCATAATATTCTGAGCTGTTGATTTCGACGAGAATTTGAAATGAGTATTTTTACTGTGCTAACATAACTCGAAGTCGGTGGAGTGCAACTCTTATTTATTGTACGTAAACTTGCGTACAAGCTTTTGCATGCAATTCATTTGGAAGGAACTAACTCTAAAACAATTCTACTCACAGAATGTGTTGACGTCACAAAAAACAAGCTCCGCTTAAATTTATCCATTCTGAAAATCTGATAAAAATTTCTACTAACTTCCATGAAAAAATTCTTAGTTTTTTGAATTGTTTTTCACTGTAATTGAGTTGGGATAACTCATTGCTGTCCAGAAGGATTTTTTAATAAATAAGTAGAACCTGAGAAGTAGAACTAAGCGATACTCCAAGTCGAAATTTTTTACATCTGATTGGTGGTCTGTGGTGAAGTACTTACAATTGCATAACCAACGGCGATTTCTGAACCATTTGGTTTAGAGTTAGTTATGTATTATGAGCACTTTGTCGAAATTTAGCGTCACATAATTTGTGCACCATCCCTTGCCAAAGTTGCCATTTTTGCATTCGTACAACGTGTGGCAAGTACGATGATACTCTAGCGGCAGACAAGATGTTGTTCTGGAAAAAACAAGGAAATTTCAGCCTAAGAGGCTCCTGGTTTTTTCAATGAATCGAAACCAGACGCCTTAACCTTCGGGCTGTCGCGCACAGTTGTGATTTATATGCTATAATTTTGCAACAAAGATATCTATCGACACCAAACCAAAATGTATTCCTCAGGAATTTTCTTAAGAACAATACTCGACAGTTTTTATTTACAGTATGGCCCTTTATAATACGGTAAAATCAACAAATGTACATGGAAGTCGCATAATAATGAACGCACTATGTACGGTACGAGGAAACCACAGTTTGAAATCGTCATATCTTAAAATCCAGATAATATAGAAACTTGGGGTCTTTATTAAAGTAGTTCTGGAGGTGAAGCGCTATCTGATGGTATCTCATTTAATTCAAAATTTGACCGCTAGGTGGCACTAGTTGGCATGGAAGTTTTACTTTTGTTTTGCAGATATTTCAGGATCCTGTCTATTTAGAAGGATGTCGTCTTCGGCAAAGTTGTTTAGTAAGTTAAGGACTATCATTTTTAGAGCTAGTTGATGCAAAATTTTGACACTAGGCGGCGCTAGTGAGCGTGAAACTTTTGTTTGCATATATCTCAAGAGCCTGACCACTTAGAAAAATAGTGTCTTCGGCAAAGTAGTTCAGTAGCTCAAGGGCTATCATTATTTGAGCCAATAAATAGGGTATTTTGCCACCAGGCGGCGCTAGTGAGCATGAAATTTTTGTTTTGCGGATACTGCAGGATTTCGACTTTTTAGACAGGCACCTTCGGCAAAGTTGTTTTATGCTCACTAGCCCACCTAGTGGCAAAATTGTGAATCAACTAGTTCAAACAATGATAGTCCTTGAGTTACCGAACAACTTTGCCGAAGACGTGATCTTTCTATGTGGTCAGGATTATGAGATCTGAGAAACAAAAGTTTCATGCTCACTAGCGCCGCCTAGTGGCAAAATCCCGAATTTCTTGGCTATAATAATAATAGCCCTTAAGCTACTGCACAATTTTGCCAAAAGCGTCATCTTTCTAAGTGGTCAGACTCCTGGGATATTCGCAAAACCAAGGGTGTTGTACAAAGTACAACGCGCGACTACTCGCGTTACAAAAATTCACGCGACAACCGAAAGGTTAAGCAAAGCTCGCTGCAACTACACACGTTACCACAGGACAAGGTCCTCAAATATGATTCTTAACACGAGACTTTTTACAAAGGGATGACACACAAATTATGTAACGCTAAAATTTGACTTTTTAGCCACCTCCCGCCCCCCTTTGTCACGTTTTTTGTATGGGTCCTTTGGAAATTTTGTAAGGCTTGTCACGCTTGGCTTGACCACCTCCCCCCTCCTTGGGGCGTGACGTAATTTGTGCATGACCCCAAATTCCGAATGGACTTAACAACAATCATTCGGAGCAATCGGATAGCGTGGATCTCGGAGCATGATTTCCCAAGGCTCTGATACTATATTCTACGTTCTCTATTATCATACTCTAGAGTTTTCTGTTATCATAAATCTCACTCCAACTGCAATGATATCAAACAGTAGTTTGGTTCTTCTTATATACCCATTATCAAAGTCACCCCAATAATCGAGAATTGATTTTTTTGTATTTGAAATATTATAGGCGTATTTCTCAACCACATTGACTAACACGACTTGCTCACTAATATCAGTGTAACCTGTACTAGATGACCGTTGTTTATCTTAGGGCTTGTTCATATATTTCATAACGCTAAAGTTGGCCATTTTGGACACCCACCCACCCCCTTGTGACGCTTTTTGTATTGATATTTTTTCTGTTTTTGTACGAACCGTAACATCGAAAGGACACCCACCCACTCCCTCTAGCTTTATGAAATTTATGAATGAGCCCTTACTTATTTTGTGCTAAAGAATCTTCATTTGTACACGGGAAAAATTCTGTGGTAATAATTACTATTGTAGCTGACTACGCCCATTCTTGAAACTACCATGGAATTTTAGACCAATTTACTATGTTTACGGTACATCCCACCATATAACTGGTACATTTGACAGAAATAATTTACAACAATCTGATTTCGACTACAAACATGGTAAAATCAAGCGCATTTCTGGTCTGCTGAAAATTGCCGGTGCGAGCGCTTAAGGTAACCCCCTAAAATAGTAGTTCTTACCGCACAATTTTTTTGCGTGTATGAAAATAATGAGAAACTCTAGAATCATGTTCGGTGTGGTATTGACAGACATCCATCAACTTCTAGTTCCTAAAAAGGATACAGCCCCAAAACAGATTACATCATAATAATCCGTACCAATTTGCTCATTTTTTTTTTAAATAATCGAAATTCTGTTAGATATTGAGAAAATTCCTTTGAAAATTGTCTACATTTAAGCGTTTTATGTAATACTCTCGAAATTTTATTCTTCGCTTTGTTTCATATGCATTGCATTGTGAAGAATTAGCAAGCATGTTCGGATTCAGGATGCCCAAATCAGTGTTGTGAAAAACTCAATTTCTCACAACTCACGTTTGAGATTTTTCATTCGTGAGTTGTCAATCACGCAACTCAGCAGTCAAAAAATCATGGATGAGTTGGCTCACCTTTTTGACTCATTGTCTCGTATTTCCACAGTTTATCCACACACGGCAATAATTTCTTGTTAGTCTGGTAAATTATGCACAGTACCAAAAAATAATGTGATTTACGTCTTTTGGGATGCACATAAAAGAAGCGAGCCGAATGACGTAAATTTGTGTCGAGTTTCAAATACGTTAGTGTCTGATTTGGCAAATGTCGATCACAGTTCCATCGTTTTCGTGTCCTTTAACATTTAAAATTACATTTTTTGTTCAATACATCTTCAAGGACACGTTTTTGTGCCGTTCCATCACTTACATCATGTGTCATTCAGTCATAACCAGAATTACGTCCAGAGTAATTTTCATTATTTTTAAGAGTGTGGTATAATCCTTTCTACCGTTAACAACAACATTCGGGCACAGGCAATATCTTGGTCAACATTCTCAGCCACAACAGGATTATAACTACATGGGAACCATGATTGTCATACAGTGCTGTTCTGAATAATAGCAGCACATGTCGATTTTCATACAAAATGCTCAACTTTGACATGCTGTAGTTTTGTTCCCTTTCAAGCAATCGAGCTGAAATTTTCTCCACAGAACTACAAATATGATCAATTTTGTAACTACAAAATTTCGGTTTTTTCTGAGTCCCTGCCGAAAAGTGAGACACTAGGTGAAATTTTTCAAAAAAATAGCAGTTTTTCATTTTAAAATTTTTCTTCTACAAATATTTTAAACATTTTCGGTTTAGGTGTAGGTTTGATAAGTAGGAGGAGATTGTTCCAATGGTAAGTGATATACAATTTAAAACTATAATGTCAAGCCGAAATTCAAATTTTTAAAACTGATATTTTTTCGAACAATTTCACCTAGTATCTGATTTTCCGGCAGGGGCTTAGAAAATTTTGAAATTTTGTGTTTACAAAATTGGGCATATTTGTAGTTCTGTGGAGAAAATTTCAACTCGATTGCTTGAAAGGGAACAAAACTACAGCATGTCAAAGTTGAGCATTTTGTATGAAAATCGACATGCGCTGCTATTATTCAGAACAGCACTGTATGTCACAAGTGTTCGAAGGTTAACAAAGTTTTTAACAACTTCAAACAAATCCCTAACAAGTACTTAAGCATTAACATCACTCTTTATACCTGTAACCATTTACTTCGTTTTAATAGAATTCCTCGTCAATCTGTTTATTAATGTTTCTAGGTCACGGTCGACTCAGTTATGAAAATCTAGCTTTGACAGGTAATATAAAAGCACAGAGAAACAGACGTAACACTTAGAACAAATATCGATCAAAATCATAGTCGCGAAATCATGTACGCCCAATGCTAAAAACACTGTAGTTGGCCGATGGACCAACAGGTGGCGGTAGTGTGTAAACGTCAAACACGAACAAAAACGACGCGAGCGCTGCGGGTGGTCGATTGACCATCTACCCAATATTTGAATCGATGGTTAAAAAGATGGTCGATGGACAGCGATGAGAGTGTGACGTCTGTTTGTCTGTGATTTGGGTTTCACGAGTTTTTGCCGGGTTTTGCGACTGAATCATTTTTTAACGGTTTGAGTTGATTTTGCATCAAAATCTCAAGCGTGACATTTGCGAAGCAGATCTCTAATGAGTTTGCTCTCACGGGAGAGTGTACTGATTGAGATTTGAGTGTGAGTCTATCAACACTCAATATGATAGATTTTACACATAATTGATGCGTGCCACTAGTCCTCTCTTTTACTCTCCCGCTGTTCTTATGCAGCGCAAATAGTGACGTCACTATTTGCGCTGCATAAGAACAGCGGGAGAGTAAAAGAGAGAACTAGTGGCACGCATCAATCATCTGCGCCACCTTAGTAAAATCCATCACATTGATCAACACTGGCCCAAATAAAGTATGTTGAGTTGTATTCAAAACTATACAAATCTCGAGAACTTATTCAAACAGTCTCAAGTCAAAAAAGTATAAAAACTTACTTTATCGATCCTACGTGTTTCGCAAACAAAATTCTACACGTTCCTCTTTAAACCAACTCAATTTTTCACTTTTAGAACGTTTAATTTTCCGATTTACAAAACGGCTTAAGTAAGATTTTCATCTTTCGCAACCTAACCAATACTTTCGCCTCTCCGTTGTATGGAGAGATAAAGTGACTTAACCATGAATCAAAACAAAACGATTAAGTCGATTTTGAGCGGTTCCACGCCAGATCGGTAAACGATGAAACTCGACTACCTTGGATTCAAATGGAATTTTGGACATAGTTTCGATATAATAGAATAAGTTTTTTCCACTTCTCCACCAGTGGACCATTTAAAATCAAGAGTAACTTCTGATAAGGACGTATCTATTTTTGGCACCACCATTTAAAAAAAATTGTACCTCGGAAACCGTTTGTTATAGATAAATAGTGTCTGAGGAGGGATGGTAGACAATCTAATAGGCTTTGTAAAAAAATATACACTGAAAAAAAATACTCTTATTTTCATGAAAAAATCGAAATTAAACCTTAAAACACAAATTGCAAAAAATAGGTATCTTTGATTTTGTTCAAATTTTTTCTTTTCAATGTAAAACCAGATGTTTTAAGCACAGTTTCAACATGATGCAATCTAAAATAAAAAAGTTTTTCTAAGAGCAACTTTTGGTGCATTTCTGAAAATTCAATTTCTGGCCGTAGAAAAGACGTTTTGATGCTGTAATATGATTCTTCATCCAAAAACAATTCAAAACGCTAATAACAATGATCTTTCTAAAACTAGCCGTTTTCTAGATATTTAGGATTCAATTATATTAATATCATAAAACTTAAGAAAATACGCACGTTTCATAAGTTACTCCAGATGCTCCACCAACAATGTTACGTTTATCTCTATCCACATTAATATCGCATGTTTTAAGGGCAGTTTCAACATGGTGCAATTTAAAATAATTTTTTTTTCTAAGGGCAACTTTTGGTGTATTTCTGAAAATTCAATTTCTGGTTATATAAAAGGCGTTTTGATGCTGCAATATGATTCTTTATCCAAAAACAATTCAAAATTCTAATATCAATGATCTTCCTATAAGTAACCGCTTCAAGGTATTTGGGATTGAATTATATTAATATCATAAAACTTAAGAAAATACGCCTGATGAAATAGAACTGATGAAATTCGCCCCAGTGATCAATTTGTCTCTGGATTACAGAATAAAAAGTTGGTAAGATTGACTCAATTTTTCTGATACAGTAAAATAGTTGCTAATTACTTATCGATCGAGTTTATAACTTTTTTTTTGAAGAATTTGCCTACAGTAAAAATCTTGTTCCTTGTCGATCAGCCGTGTACAGAGCCGGCTGGATAATTCCCCATTAGTAAAGATCTTACTAATAGGATCCTAAAGTCACAGAGAAACAGACGTAACACTTAGAACAAATCTCGATCAAAATCATAGTCGCGAAAACATGTACGTCCAATGCTAAAAACACTGTGGTTGGCCGATGGACCAACAGGTGGCAGTAGTGTGTAAACGTCAAACACGAACAAAAACGACGCGAGCGCTGCGGGTGGTCGATTGACCACCTACCCAATATTTGAATGATCGTTTAAAAGTTGGTCGATGGACAGCGATGAGAGTGTGACGTCTGTTTGTCTGTGCTAAAGTCGTCAATACCAAACGCTTAAGTTAAAGCCAGAAACACATGTTTACTCAATTTTTAAAAGTTTTTCATTGGTCAAAGTCCAATAAATTTATTTCTGGTTTTTGACTTTTTTTAAAAGCACTTTTTAAAAAATAAATTCCCAGTGCAAATTGATCGGCAAAGTGAACGTCAAACATGGTCAAAACATTCAAGGTTCAATTTTGGACCAATTTTTAAATTTAGAGTTTAGATATGATAAAACCGTTATTTGAGTGGGAAAATTTGCCAAAGTAGTAGCAAGGGCACGCTCTGTTATTTGATAATATGAAGATTTTATCTATAAGAAAAAATTGGGACCCTATTGTTGGAAATCTCTCTTGCATTCTTACAAAGTTTCTGCAATGATTATTCTTCGGATCAGCGAATGTTGATAGCGATTGATATAGAATCGTTGGCGATCGTCATCGTTAGACAAAGTTCTATAAAGAAATGTTGACACGGGTTGATCGAGGTGTTGTGTTTGCTGAAAGTAACAATATCAACTGGATCCTCGAGCTTTCCTAAATGGAAGTTCGTCTTACAAAAGTGCACTATGGCTGTATTGTTTTGCTTTACTCTATAAAGATTGATCGTTGCTGTTCTTCTAAGCTGAAGACAAATCTCAGCTGTTGTAAACAACCTAACCAAAGACAGGATTCAGATTTTTGCAAACCTAGAAAAATAACAGCTGGGGAAAGCTAATAGGTATTTATTGATAGAAGCCTAAGGAGAACAGAATACACTAAGTAACACGAAATTCATATTCTTATCCCTATTAAGCCATAGGTCTAAAACTGAAGAATGGCAACCATTTGTTCAGTTGCTTTATGAGCTATACCTGAGTACCAAGTTCTTGGGGACGTGATATCGAGTTCATTCTTAGACTCTCGTCGAATTCAAGATTAAAGTTTTGATGCTTTTCTGGTGAGAACATTTTTGAGTTTGATCCTTGAAGGAGTGCCTGGCCTGTCTTCCAGTGATTTGTTATAACAATCTTGGTAGATTACTATCAAAATCTTTAACAAATCTTCCAATATTATCAACAGATATCCACTATTGTCTTTTAAACAATTCTTCAAGGATAACCAGTATTTCACTAATTGGGTCCTAAAATTTTTAATAAAACCATGTTTTTATTTTACAACATAAAAGAGCATGTTACTTCAACTACTTTAGCATTTATTCCTGCTAAAATAACGGCTATATCATGTTTAAACTTTAATTTAAAAATTGGGGCCATAAATGAACATTGACACTTGAGATCATGTTTGACGTTCGCTTAGTCGACAAAAACACCACAGGGGTTTTTGTTCTAACACTGCACGGAGACGGAATTCAACTCAATTTTGGTTTGTTTCAACGCAATTCCGTAGTTGAGCCCAATAACTCAATGGATCATTGAAGGTAGTTTTTGCAAGTGCTCACCGCATCAAAACAAAGGCGCCACTGTATATGGGATTTAACATTGTGACAGCATTGCTGTTCTGTCAAACACACAAGGCTACGGTGGCGCTATCTATGGTTTCCATAGAGCTTAGTGACATTTAAACACACGTAGACTAACATACGCTCGTCATACACAGTTTGTTTTTGTTTTCCTCAAAGAAACTTGCACACGCTTTCCAGACTCACCAAAATGCATATGGAAATATTACCCAATTTGAAAAAATTAAACCCGTTTTCTGCGTGTTTTTCGAGACTGAGTGCATATTGTTTTCCTCTAAGGTTCACAACTACACTGAAACAAGCGTTGCAGTAATGAGAACCATGAACGTGTTTTTAAATCTACTATTCCAACCACGATTGAGCTATCATGAACAGCGTTGCGGTTGAAAATACTATATCAGAGGGTTAAATTAAATACACAACGCCACTTGATTTGTGCAGACTTAATTCGCATTTATTTAGAATATTTTGTGCATTCAATTTTACCATGACACCATTTCGACAGTAAAAATTACTATATCATGGTTAAAAACTTGCAGCAGACCAGAATCGAACCGAGGATCTGGCGATTGCCAAGCGCGAACGCTAGCCGCTCGGCTATCGACGCGGTTGGATTGAGAGGGAACAAAACGCAAATAAAAAGCGTTCATGATAGCTCAATCGTGGTTGGAATAGTAGATTTAAAAACACGTTCATGGTTCTCATTACTGCAACGCTTGTTTCAGTGTATCTGGCATTTCGGAAGGGACACGGAAAACAAAATACACACAAAATTTGAGTTTAAGCCAAGAAGTGTGACATAATCTAAAAAAACATAAAAAAAAATGTTTTTTGGACTTAAACCAACGGAAAACATTAGAAAATTGAGTAAACATGTATTTTTGGCCTAAACTTAAGCGTTTGGCACTAAAATCGGGACATGACTTTAGGACCCTATTATGTCCACATCGTATAGTATTGCAAATAAGTAAAATGGCAATATAGCTAAGAAGTTGGCACTGTTCCATTTGGGGTTTATTGAGCCCCGAATGTCAAAGTCCCGTTTCAATGTCATAGAACCTCATACTTTGAGATATAAGATAAGGGTGCATGAAAGATTAAATTTTCTAGGGGGGGCTTGAACTTTTCTTGGAAGTGCTGAGACCTTGGCCCCCCTACTCACGCCAATGTTTGAGCATTTATAAAATCAGTTTTTGATGCAACTTAGACGACCTACAGCTCAAAATTCTGGCGCAGCTTTAGATTTATTACTCCAAAATATGTTAGAAACACATAATTTGATCTTTTAAGAAGCAACAATTTTAATTTTATTACTCTGTGTTATATATTGGGTTTTTTTTTTAGGAATTTTGCGATACAATCCCATATTTGATTTAATATAATATAATCTTATGAAACGCCAAATACTCATGCTTTGCGTATATTTTATTTAGTCTACCTCATGCTTGAAGTAAATAAGTAAACCTCCTTACTATGGAACACTCGTGTTGCAGAGGACTATTGAAGATTTGAAAGAATTTAGACATTGTGAGGAATAGATGTAGATTAATGAAGGGGACACATGTATCATAAAAGATACCATTCTAAAGATGAACAACCCGAATTCTGATACATTTGTTCCGTTTATGCATCAGTTGACAATTGCAGAAATAGAGTCGCATTTATTGCTATTAATCACTGCCGATTATACTAATAGTGTTTAGCATTTAACAACAATACACATTTCATGTTTAATCCACATCGTAAACTACTGACGTGTAAGCTGAAAAGACCGAACCGAAACCTTGCTAGGCTATAAGTGTAAAAATACAAAAATGAAAGTACATAATTGTTTAAAGTACATAGCTAAGGAGTAACACTAACAAGCAGCCCGTTTCGAATTCCATCGCTGATAGTATAATCGCAAATTTCACAAATAAATGAGCAAATTTCTTAACTAAGTAAGATTTTAAAATTCAACATAATTTTTACAACTTAAAAATCGATGCTAAGTGATGTTAAACAAAATAAAGATCAAAACATTGTAACTCACTTAAAATAAAGAATCATTAGTCCTCCAGTAATTAACAGCAAACAACCAGAAGAGAGAGAGAGAGAGAGAGAAGGAGTAAATTTCAAGCATTCAATGTCAAACGATAATCACTGACATAGATCTGTCGTCGTCGCCTCCATCAGTCCTATCAAATGTCGAAGATAAGTACATAAATATTTTACCAACTAACGATTGTACAACTATAGCGATGTAAAATTAAATCAAGCATAGCTCCAGTGGATGAGCCGTAATGTTGCGTTGCCATGGTTTCGAAATTTCCTGTCACATGCGTGAAATTCAAGCAAAAGATCGGTGTACTGTCACTTTTCACAGTAGGCGGATTGTTCTGTTAAATAATGAAGCCGAGGAAAATGACTTAAATAATCGCACAAAAGAGTATTTTCAACTTTTCAATTCATGCAAACAATAAATTTAGCAGCGCTTAGAATTAGGACGACCAGAATGAACACTCGCTAGCATTATGGATAAGTTAACCATTGAAATAAAAAAGTAAATTCAAAAGTTACCACATACAAAGTACTTAGAGTTAAACGGTAATACAGTAATGTTAGGAATAAGTGACAACAAACAAAACACACTGCCATTATTGGGGAAGAAATTTTTGACATTTTATTCCCACATTTTAGAAGCGTAAGGTGTACAATTAGTGACCCTTGTAGAAGTTTTCCAATGCTCCTTATTTCACCTCCAGCTCCGTCTCCAAACCCCCAACCGATCTTGAACATGAAAAAATAATCCAATTCTTTCTATAAGCCCATCTCGTAGGCTTCTTGGACATTAACGAATAAGATGAAAAAACTGCCAGATTTTAGCGAATAAGTGCTTGTAGGGAGAATTTCGCCATACACAGTAGAATAACCACATAGAATTCGGTAGAGGTATCTGAAGCGCGTGGAAAGTGACAGTTCTCCCAAATCTGGGCTTGTGAATCGTATAGCAGGCATTGGCAGCGATGTTTCTAAACGGGAGGCACGCATCCGTATCTATAAATGTGAACAAGAAAGTATGGTTTGCAAGTGGCACAGTGTTTCCAAAAAGTATGAAGGAATGTGAGAGTGGATTTTGTTATAATTTACACTAGATTTCGAAAAATAGCTAACAGCGCTATAATTATCCTTTGAAGTAATGACAGTTTTACTAGACATTAAGTATGAAAGGAAGAGTTGCCAGTTTTGCTGCGGATGTGATGTTAGAACACAGACCTTATTCGCAACGATGCTCGTGAGCACCAACGATATGAAAACGTGTTTCGATTTACAAGAATGTTTGCTGGCGTATGATGCAATGTGTTATCATTTCTGATTTTTTATTTGTCCTAATTAGGGTTGTCATTAGAAATTGACTTCAAAACCAAATATTCGAGCCCCGAAATTATTTTCAAATATTATTTGAAATTTTTTAAGAAAATTTTCAATACAGACATCATGGCATTGACAAACTGCACAATGTTGGTCCAGACAACCAAGTGTTGATCTGCGCACCATGACCTCCTTTGCAATTCGTAAACAAACTGTGCACGTTACACCGAACCGAATCCGAAACCACGCAAAGTTATGGTGAAAAGTAAGTCGTTATTATGTTATCCTCTGTTAACCATCTTAATACGACTAAAGTTTCTGCGATTTCTTTTTATTTCAAAAGTGCAAAAAAAAAAAAAAATGAAAAACATAGTCGTTTACATGTAGACATCGAAGCGATAGAGATGTCGGCTTCGTAACCACGCTGCCTAC